>NC_056744.1:954816149-955116149 GCF_019279795.1 Protopterus annectens
TGTCCCTAAGTCCCTGACTACTCTGTCATCTCTAAGGGGTGTGTTGTCACTATGATAGTTACCGGGGCTGGATTACTTCCCAAAGGATACTATTATGAATTTATTGGCATTTAGTTTTAGTCCATGACTCTGACACCAGTTGTTTGTATGTGACAGCCCTTCCTGGAGAACATTTGAGTCAGTGTGAGATTCAATGACAGTATTCTCAGTATTGTTCTAATTTCTCTTATGTTGATTCTTAAATGGAATGTTATGCTTCTCTGTGGTTGAAGTACTGACTGCTATATATGAGCAATTCTTCTTGGTACTTCTTCATCTCTCTCTGTCTGTCTTATGTTGTAAAATAAATATTTGTACATCAGCCCTTCTGGTCTCCAAGTGCTCCTCCTTTCTGTTAACCTACTGGCTTTGTTTTCTTACTTGCTCTGCTATGACCCACCTGCATTATCTTTCTAATGTCCTTTTATCTTATGTTATAAAATAAATATTTGTACATCAGCCCTTCTGGTCTCCAAGTGCTCATCCTTCCTGTTAACCTACTGGCTTTGTTTTCTTGCTTGCTCTGCTATGACCCACCTGCATTATCTTTCTAATGTCCTTTTATCTTTGTTATTATATTTATTCTCCACTTCTTTTTATTCATCTACTTTCACCTTGCCACTGTTTGCTGTCTGCGTGTGTCCTCCCACACCTCCCATTGCTACCTTGTAATGAATTTGTTTTATTTTTAATTTATGTTCATGCATTTTCATCTTTATGAAGAACATCAGCATTTAACCATGCTGTCATGGACATGCATTCAATGCCATTGAATAATAGAATAATACACTCAGTGCCATTGAATAATAGAGTAATGCATTCAATGCCATCGTCTCAAAGAATAAATAAGCTTTTTATTTAAATTCTGTTTAAATATCTTAAGTTGTGCTTATAATGACCTGTGAGGTTATACCTTTTTTGTACCTTTTTGCTTTTTGCCCATGTTTTAGCCAGAAACAGTTATCTGCTTGCATTTTTTAGTTTGCTGTGGAACCTTAGTTTTGTAGCTTTATTTGCAGTTGTGTAAAGAGTACAAGATGTTAGCATTGTTTATGCATTATACTGCACTTCTATCTCCTCAAGTAGAAATGCATGTAAAAGGCAGTTTGTTTTGTATTTTGAGCTCAGTCTGTGGCCTCAGTCTTGTAGCTTCTTTCACAGTTGTGGCACAACTGTGATCTACTGCCAGATTTGAGTTTCATTTAGTCATTTATTACAGCATTACTGACAGATTTCTGCATAATTTGGTACCTTAGTCTATGGTAGGATTCCACTAGAGGCAGTATTGTGAATTCTGCTGTAGGATTTGTGCTTCAGTACTTTTAATAGCTGTATATACTTGCTTAAAGTTGCATTCCAATAGTCTAATGCCTTTATCTGTGGTAGGATTGCTGTAGAGGCAGTATCGTGAATTATGTACCAGGGTATGTACTTCAGTACTTTTTATAGTTGTATATACCTGCTTAAAGTTGCATTCTGGTGCCTTTCTGTATACCTTGCTACTGCTTTTCCCTGTACTTTGAGTCTGCCCTACCCTACATTGAGACATTAAGCTAAAAGTTTATGAAATTCTATCCACAGGACTAAAGTTCCCATATTGGCTTTATTTGATTGGATCCTTCTCTAGCAAGTATGCTGCTATATTTAGCACAGAGCTACATCCACTCAGGGTCTGTTGTTTTGTTCCCATCTATGACAGATGTGGAAAGTTACAAAGTATGAAATATAAAGTTTTCATCGAAAAAGAAGAAAACATGCTTTTATTTAAATTCTGCTTAAATATTTTAAGTTGCACTTATAGTGACCTTTGCTGTGATACTTTTTGTATGTCTCTGTTTTTTATCAAAGTGTTAGTCAAACAAGGTTATCTGTTTGTATTTTTATCAATTTATTCTGAGACTTTAGTTTTGCATCTGCATTTGTAGTTGTGGAAAGATTGCCTATTTCTGAAAGATTTTAGCATTGTTTATACATTACAGTGCACTTTTATTTCCATAAGTAGAACTGCATGTAAAGGGTAGCTTTTTTAATTTTGAACCCAGTCTGGGGCCTCAGTCTTGTATTTATTACAATCTTCTTCTTCTTTCGGCTGCTCCCGTTAGGGGTCGCCACAGCAGATCAACTGTTTCCATTTCCTCCTGTCCTCTGCATCTTGCTCTGTCACACCAACCACCTGCATATCCTCTCTCACCACATCCATAAACCTTATCTTAGGCCTTCCTCTTTTCCTATTACCTGGCAGCTTCATCCTTAGCATCTTTTTCCCAATATACTCTGCATCCCTCCTCAGCACTTGTATTTATTACAATGTTACTGTTAAATTTCTTCATAGGCTGGTGCCTTGGTGTGTGGTATGATTGCTGCAGTGGCAGTATTGTGTGTTCTGCTCCAGGATTTGTGGTTTAGTACTTTTTATAGCTGTATATACCTGCTATAAGTTGCATTCCATTGCCTTTCTGTTTACCTTGCTACTGTTTTCCTCTGTTCTTTGAATCTGCCCCTACTAAGACATTAAGCTAAAAGTTTCTGAAATTCTAACCATAGGATTAGAGCTACACACTGAATTTTTCCCAAACACTCCCACCCTTTTCTTACTGTGGCTTTTAAAGGTTAGGTCTCTGGTTTATGCCCCTTATGATAATCTGACTTCCAAAGTCCCTCCCACCCTCTTTTATTGGTCTGTTGTGTAACCTATTAAGTAGTTTCCCACCACACACACACACACACACACACACACACACACACACACACACACACACACACACACACACACACACACATGCACACACACACACACATAGATGCCCCACTTACTAGACTGAACAAGTTGAAGATAACAGTTGGTTGCTTATCTGGTGCCAGGATGCCAGGATCTGCCAAGTTACACACTTCCGGAAGTTGCTAACTACATCAATATAATTATATCATAGTCCATGTGACCATTAATGACCAGAGACATACTTCTCTGGAGGTCCATATTATGTGACTGAAGAATCTCTTCTTCAAACACATAATAATCAACACTTATACAGCAAATGCTGTAAACCACAAACTGCCACGTCCTTGATTTTTTTTTCTTAGGGAAAAAATTTACATGGCCGTAAAATAAAAAACAAATTTTAAAACACTAATTAAGTGGGGGGCTTCACCCCCCCAAACACCTCCTAACTAAATATACCAAGTCTGAGATCACTGTACATCAAAGAAAATGGAAATTCCTGATAACTGCCAACTGAATTTTTTCCCAAGGAAGAAATTCGAGGATGTGGCCATTCGCAGTTTACAGTGTTCGCTGTATATGTGTCAATTATTATGTGTTTGAAGAACAGGTTCTTTGATCACATAACATGGACCCCCTTCTCTGGCTATATGAAGAGATACATTTTTTTATGTCTCTGGATATGCATCTCAAACAGTTTTATGCCTTGCAATAAACAGCATTCTACCTTTACCAAGGATGTTGACACAGTATGAACAAAAGATGTTTGAGCTCAATAACTGGCTTAGTCGCTGGTGTCTTTCCAGAGGGATTCAATATTTGTCAACATGAAAGGACATGGTTAACAGACAGACCACCCCTAGGCTTCTGATTATTGGCTAAATTGTATCCATCCCTTAGAGCCTTTTTTAGACAATGCCAAACGGACAAACATACAGACATATAAATAAAACCAAAAGAAACTTAAAGGTGTTACTGCTCAATGCCAGGAGCTTAAACAAGAAACTCCACACCCTACAAGCTTCCCTCACTCTGGAGAATATATACATCTGTGCTGTTACTAAGACATGTTTAAATCCACAGGATGTACTGTGGCAGTGCAAGGATTCAATGTTTTCCACACATTAGACTGCTGCACAGACAGAAACAAAAGCTGGAGGTGTCTCAATCTATATTAGCAAGAAGCGTAACTCTACATTGGTTAAATAGGATGATGCCCTGGAATTTCTCCATGTGCAAAACAGCATAGACAAAGTTCCATATCATATTCTAGCAAGCTAAAGCTCACCATCTATCTCCCTGGCATACAATAGCTCATACCTACACCTTTTACAGACACTCACCATTAAAGAAATTACTCTTTTCATAGGAGACCTTAACTACCCTCTATTGGATGAAAAACATGTACTGCCTCATACTTGCTGGCATAATGACTCATGGACTTTATTAATACAAAGACCCTTGACCGGGTAATGTACAGACCCACCTGAGGTTCAAGCATACTGGACCTGGTACTCACTAATATGGAAGAGCCCATGTGAAACAGAGTCCACCCCTAATCCTATTTAAGTGTAACCTTGACTAATGGAAGGGAAATAAGTAATTCAGTCTGGGTCTGGTCTCCATATCTCTGCTAGTCAGAGGCAGACAGTAATGCCAAACTAACATATCCCCTAACATAACCTCTAGACACTTCCTAACCAACATGCCTCCTCCTAATAATGCCCATGTGTATCATAGGAACACAACTGAGTTTGATTGCATGGCTAGGCTTTTAAAGGCCCTGGTGGCCATTAGCCTTGTATATACCTAGGAACCTATTAATCTCACTCAATGCAATTGAATAATACAATAATACATCCAATGCTGTTGAATAATAGAATAATGCATTCATTGCCATTGCCCACTTGGATGCATGCAAGATACAAACCATGCTGGAGATGTCATTATGTCCTTTTTGTAGATCATAGTATAAAATGTGTGCTATGTCTTTGAGAAAATGCAAGGCTGTATGTCCACGTATATATATTCCACACATGCAAATACCTTTTGCCATTTTGAAGGAGCGGCTAGGGAGTGAGCATGCAAGATCTTAGTCATTAGTTGTATATACGTTATTTAAGTTAGAGTCAATACTCAACAGTAGTAATGTGTTTGTATGAAATAAAGCTGCTTGAACAGAACCCACAAAGACTCATTTATTCGTGTCTTAGACACGAAAGTGACACTTTTGAAGTGATGTCAGCCACTCAAACCCAGACCTCTCAACTATCCCCTATTTTGGAAGAACATTCCTGCTTTCTGGCCAGAGTTACCCCCTGCAACTGATGAATTATTTTGAACGTATGTCCCTATTTACAGGCTTGATTTACTATTCACACTAGTTTCCAAATCCCCCTTCTGTTACATGATTTTTGAAGCTGTCTAGTACACAGAAAACCACACTACATCACCAGTGTACTAATGGCAACAATAATTTAAAGAACAATGACACACGTTACATCTCTCTCTTCTTTAGAAGTAAAAATAAATGACCTTGTCTAGTAAAATTTTACAATATTAAAATCTACAGATTTTACACTCTCTTTGATAATATACTTACATTTTTCCATAATTTTTGTCACTCTTTTTTTTTAAATGAGTTCCTGAGTAGTATCCCACATTCCTATTTGAAGACTGAAGAGTTATGTGCTATTTGATACTCATATTTTATACTAACTAGATGTCCAGATTTTTAGATGGATGTACAGGACCTCTGTACCTATTTTTAAAGACTTCAGGTTGAGAGGTATACTCAGGCCATATGGTATCATTCATTCCTTAGCATATCTGTTAGTGCGAGTTGCGGAGTCACTATTTTTTTATGGAAAAATGATTTATTTTCTAAGAACTGTTGTACATTGATGATGCTCTCTATGCTGATGCTATAAAAGGAAGACAGCAAAAGTGCTTCAAATGGGGTGCCCCTTGTTCACATCGAGCTAACATTGGTTTCAAGGTTGCCAGGCTATATTACACTCCATTGATGAGATTAGCAACAACTGCAAGTTAAAATTAATTGCACCAATGACAAACTAGTCATTTTGAATGCAGAGGACTCAGGCCAATAATGAGAAGGAATGTAATGCTTCTTTGCGTGGGTTATAAACTGCATGAATTAGTTTTTCTACCAAAATCATAGATATACTTTAAAATCAACTCATATTAAACAAGCAACAACACTGTAAAATTAAAGACCATAACTGAAGTTATATTTCTGCATAATCATAGTCATCTAAAATAAACACACACACACACACACACACACACACACACACACACACACACACACACACACACACACACACACACACACACACACACACACACACACACACACACACACACACACACACACACACACACACACACACACACACACTTCCTATTCACTAACTTTCTTTCAGAGCAAGTGTTCACGTGTGTGTGTGTGTGTGTGTGTGTGTGTGTGTGTGTGTGTGTGTGTGTGTGTGTGTGTGTGTTGTCACCTCACAGCAAGAGGTTCTCCGGTTTAGATGTCATCTCACAGCAAGAGGTTCTCTGATTCAATTCTTGGCTGGGGTGCCTTCTATGTGGAGTCTGCATGTCCCTCCTGCTTTTGTGTAGATTTCCTCCAGCTGCTCCGGTTTCCTCCCACATTCAAAAGAGATGTGTCAGGAGCATTTCTCCTCAGGCCTCTGTTGAAAATGGGCTCTGTCCCAGTCGAATTTTTCCAGTAAATAAATTTTAAATAAATAAATGGGAGTCATGTATTTAATCATGGCATGCATTTATCATGTGTCACTGGTTTTGGTAAATTTCATCCATGGTTACAGTGGTCAAATTATATTACAGACTGCAACAGTTTGTTTGTAATATAATTTCAGGAGATATCCTCTTTATGCATGGTTGTGAGACCATGGAGTAAGTATATTTAATTTCTGGGGGGGTGAAATGCCCCCATGTAAAGGCAATGTTTTTGTTTTGTTTAAGTGATTGCAAATGTAAGCAATTCATTTATATTTGTGATAACTTTAGCCTGATGAACTTTTTCAACATATTTGGTGTCAAATAAAGTTCCTTATTGATGTAAACAATGCAATTATATATATATATATATATATATATTTTTTTTTTTTTTTTTTTTTTTTTTTTTTTTGCTAACCCCTATATCAGAATGAAACTCCATCTATGTTTCTACAAACTGAGAATGAAATTTCTTAGCAGGAAATGAGCCCACTAACCCACTGACTTTGCTGAACTTACCACTGGAAACAAAGCTGTAGAAAGGGTGGAGTATGAAGTGTGGCTGCAGTGAGTGCAGGCGGTTAGGTGACACAAACTGGTTCCTATGCCATATCTGCTGTAGTGCTGCTTGTAGGGAAAAAGCATGTAAGCGGCAGTGATTCCCAGTCATGAACATGTCTGCTTACATTAAAAAAAAAATTCAGTATGTTTTACAAGAGGCAGCTTGTTATTACTTTCTATGGTTTCAGAACAGAAACTGTAGCAAGGAGTTTTGCTAAACTTTACACCACTGATTAATATGATATCATCGAACCCCGTACAAACACTACGCATTCTGCCTTGAATTCTGACTTTAGACTACTGGGCCTTCACAGACTGTACATGTTTCAGCCTTGATCACCAACTATTAGTGCATAACTGCCATTCAAACATTCATGCATATACTTATTCATTAATTCTGTTTCCAGTCCTCTAACCTACATTGTTAGAACATTATTCCCCGCAGACATTCTCCTGCAAACAAAATATTCACTATGTTTTTCATAATCTAAAATTATACATAGCCTTGCAACAACAACACTCTTTACCCCCGCAATACAGAAATTGCCTGTAGGAAGCAAACTTGTTAATACTTTTATGTGAACCTTAAATCTGTATGCCTCACCAATTCCAAATATGGGCCAGTTGAATGTATGATGTCCAGAATCATTTGTTAAATTGCTTTGCTAATTCATAGATTAAAGACTTTTCTAAGTGATGGTATGTAACCCAATTGTTACAGACCTGCACCTTCCACCCATGATCACTGCCTTGCATATATACTGGGTCCTAACCTCATCTCTTAAGTTACAGACGGCCAACCAACTACCTGGCCCCTCATGCATTCCCTTCCCTGCCTCTTACCTCAAAAGGCCTACCAACAGGGCCTGTAGGAAAGGGGGATTGGAGGAAAATTACAGAACAATTCTGTCCGTTGATAAACTTCATTTATGCAGCAGGGCACAACTTTAACAGGCAGGATTTTTACACTAAATAATACTCATTTGAAGGAGAATTTTTTATACGTTCATAAGTAAGTATTAGGCTAGTTGCCCTTGCAAGCCATTTTAAACCTAGCTAATATTCCTTTGTGTCCTCAAATTAACCTATTCCTTTTGGATAGAGATTAATCTTACCCGATAATGATATTACCCCTAATAAAAATAACTGGGAGCATACCACAGATAATTTGAGGGTACACATGCATGGAAAAATCATTTAGGAGCTGACTATGTCCATTAGTAGTGCAGGGGCAATCATGGGGTACATTTTATGTTTCTCAACCATAAATTCAAGTTGCACTTAAATATGAACAGAGATTGTTTTATGTGAGGCACTTGTTATAGAGCAGTGATATCCTCTGTGAGATATACCTGTCCCACCAAACCATTCTGTTGATGTTGCAGAGGAGGTTTAGGGCACAAGACTGAGTATTTCTGATACCATTTGACTTGGTGACATACAGTAAATCCATCAATACTGGGTCAGAGGATAATAATGATTGTATTACATAATTCAGTTTAAAGCTGTAATATTTACATTATTGTACATTATTGTAATGTTTACGTAAACTTCATTCTCAGACCTCATATAAATTTCTAATGTTCTCATGTAAAGCACATTATTGTAATGTTTGCATATAGCTTCATTGTTGGATGTTTTTCTTTTTTGTAACTCTGTAATAACTGTCTGGAGCTTTTATCCTTGGGTTTCCACTGAAAACGGGCCACTGGCTCAGTTGGACTAACCTGGTTAACAAATGACAAATAAATAGTAAATAAATAAATACAATTTATCAGCTTGATACACTAAACAGTTTTCAAATTCATTTCAGATTATCTTTAAATACATTTTTCATTAATAACCACAGGATGTTATATATTAAGTAGCTGCATGAACAGTTCAGCAGGTATTTTGAATGCATTTTGTTTCTTGTTTCAATGCAACAGTTAAACAGTACCACCTCCTTTACCAGCTACTGTAATCACCACAGTATTACTCTTTAGAGAAACTAAAGAGGATGTGGCAAGGACATTTCTGAAGTAGTCACATCTTGGCAGTTTGAGCTTGACTGAAGGGCAACAATAAACTAAATAACTGGTTATGTCTCTGCACCATTGAAGGCCTTATTTTGAAAGTTTAACATGCAAAAGCAAAGGGCTCAAATCCTTTGGTGAGGCATTCTATTCAATTGACTCCAGGGCACTACAAATGTAAATGCAGTTTGTGTCAATGGAAACCTAATGAGTGACAAAGTATTCCACTGACAAAAAAGTTTTACTGAATTTGAAACAGGGAAACTATGAACTGTCAACAGTGTTGGATATCAAGTACAGATGTTAGAAAATATCTTTTTTTTTTTTTTCCTCAAAATGTTTTTTTTTTTTTCAAATACATTTGAATGAATTCCGTAGTATTTATACATAACATCTTAAATAACAATGTACACTATTTTCATTAGCCTGACACTATAACAGATCTTAATGTGTTCAGTTACTTTATAAGTATGTCCAATCTATTATTAGAGTGTCTGATCAATTATCAGGTGATACATGAAAATCCTAGAATGGATGACTTAATTAATATGACTGAATCCGAAGAGTTAAGATGGATTCTACATCTTAGAGCTCACCAGGGGTCAGGACTAAATGAGATGGTCCCCCTCAAACCTATTTTGAAAGACAAGAGGCTCAAGCATTAATCTATTATTATTACTATTGTTCAGGCAGAGTCATAAGTATATATGAGAATGATTATTTTGTTTTAATACATGGCGTTTTAGTATTAGTTGGGACTTGACTATGTTTTATTTGTGTATGTCTTTTTAAATTGTTCAGTCAATCAACTTCATAATTTGGATGGAAACTTGGATGATTTGATTGGATGCTTTTAACTAGTTTGTATATATATATATATATATATATATATATATATATATATATATATATATATATATATATATATAAGGCAGCAGCTTTATAGATTTCATGTGCCTGAAGAAGTAATGTTTCATTACGAAAGTGCTTACACATGGAATAAACTATCTTTGATCCAAGGAAGAGTTGTTTACCATCGTTTATGGTAGTGCATTGCTGGTTGCTGCCTTTTCCATTGGAGATGGGGTTTGTTCTGCATTTTTGATTTCACTTACAACACCTTGTTCTTGGGATTTTTGTTGGACTTTTGTGCATATTGTATAGTGTCAATCAATGATAAGACTTTTCCTCAAGGGTTGTTGATAAATGGCTTTGGATAAATTCTTAGTTTTTTTCATTTTAATTTCCAATAATGCTGTGATCTTCAGTAGGCTGTAGAAGTCTTCCAAAGCTGGTATTGTGTTTGCATTCCATCTTCTTGATATACACTTCCTTGAAATTGCAAGTATAGTCCATACTAGATACGTTTGACCTATTCAAATGAGGACCTTCATTCACATTTAATAATACAAGAGCTTTAGTTAAATAAAATGATTCATTAAATAACGCTTGTAGAAAGTTATTAATACCATTTCAAAATGGCTTAATATTAACACAATCAAAGAAAATGTAGTTCTAATCTGCATTGTGTACTTGCTCATATCTCCAACATATTCCTTTTATGGAAGAATTAATTTTACTGATTCTATCTGGGGTTAAGAATGCTCTGTGCAAGCATTTCCAATTAAAAACTTTCCAGTATTGTGTAAAGGATGTATATTTTATCGATAATAAGACATTTGTTTTAATATCTTCAGTTAACTGTTGATATGAGGTTTTGGGTGTTGTTTTATAGTTTATCAATATTTTGTAAAATTTTGAAATACTGTTTCCCATGTCAAAGTCATTATATATGATTTCATATATGTATTTTGTATATTTAGGTATTTCTTTAAATGAAGAATTATTAATTATTCTACTCAAATCTTGTGAATATCACAGAATACTCTGTAAAGTTAGCAAGTCCTGTTGTTGATTTCTGTATGATGTTTTTATTACATGCATATCTAAAACTGAACAAAGCACAAATTGTCTTCCTTCAGGAAACTCATTTCAAAACAAATGACAATTACAGATAGACTCCTATGGAATACATGGCATTGGCCCAATCCACTTATAAGACAAAGAAAAAAGGGGTAACAATTCCTTAGGATTCCATCTGCAATTGTCATTTGTTTTGAAATGAGTTTCTTGAAGGAAAACAGTTTGTGCTTTGTTCAGTTTTAAATATTTCAGTAGATTTGATCTCTTGCTAGGATTGTTTAAGCCATTGGTATTTAAAGATAATAAAGTTAAATCCACCTTAGGTTATTTAGACTATGTATTTTTTGTTTTATTGTGACTATTAAACATTTTCCTCTGATAACTATAAAGTATATGTTTGAGAGTTTAAAGGAAATTATCATTTTTATACTTTGAGTGTTTTCCAATAACATAATGTTTTGGTCAGGAATACTAAAACTATTTTTGTGAAATAACAAATTTAAATTAATAAATGTTAACAAAACTAAGATCCGCATTAGCCATGGAATAAAAATCATTCCTAATCTGATGGATAAACCTAAGTACATCAGATTATCACTCATACCTCGACAATCCAGAAAATATGAGTTCCATAAATTGAATTATCATATGGAGGATATTTGTAATAGGAATAAGCAATATTTATATTATTTTGAACAGATATAATACTATTGTAGATTAGACAGAATTCTAATACAATATAAATGTCTACTAATTGTATAAGCAATTAATATTTACATGAATGATAGATAACAAGCAATTCAATCATAGTAAAGTAGGATGTATCATATATAAAACCTCAGTAAAAGATTATAGCACACAGTTATTTAACATATTCACCCTTATTGATGAAGTCTTCCAAAACGTATTACTTAATATAAATAGATGGCAATAAAATGTATACATAATGTTTATAATACAATGTATTTTACTGGATATATCAAAAGTTATATTTCATTGTTTGCCAGCATTTAAGTAATCACTTTGTTTTTTGCTAACTTACTTAAAGCATCAAGTTTGTTTTATGTGAACATTGGTGAAAGTTAATGCATTTTAATTATCAGTGCATCCCTCTTCCCCCATTTCCTACACATAAGGATTTTCATATCTGTCATTTCTTATTATAAAATGAGTGAAAATATAGGTTAAAAGCAACAAATTCACTTATTGTGATTAATGATTGCAAGTTCCATTTCCATATTCATAAATTGCCATTTTATGACATATACTGAAAGTTTTTAGATTTAAATGGCAACATTCTATTTTATATAATCAGCAAAGGTTAAACTGAGTGATTATTGTCAATTTAATACTATTTGTTCAGAATGTGATTGTTACATTCTGTGACATTCCTAGTTCAGTCTTCTATTGTTTCCCTTGAACAACTTTGTCAGTTTGATGTCATGTATAAAACATTAGTTACCTTGGTAACAGCTTAAGTATTATGTATTGTCAAAATGGGTTACAAAACCATAATTAAAGTTAAAGCAATTATATGACTTGTTATGCACATTTACTTATATGAGAAAACCATCATGCTTCCCCTTGATGTTCAATATAGTGTATGTCATTTATGACAAGTTAAAACAGTAGTGTTATTATACACAAGCCATGTTATTAAACTGAGTTTCTATTGTCAATTTAATACTATTTGTTCAGAATATGATTGTTACATTCTGTGACATTCAAGTTCAGGCTTCTGTTATTTATCTTGAACAACTTTGTCAGTTTGATGTCATGTATAAACATTAGTTACCTTGGTAACCACTTAAGTATTATATATGGTCAAGATGGGTTACAAAAACTACAATTCAAGTTAAAAAAATCACATGCCTTGTTATGCATATTTACTTATATAGGAAAATCATCATGCTTCCCCTTGATGCTCAATGTAGTGTATATCATTTATGACAAGTTAAGACAGTAGTGTTATTATACACAAGCCCATGTTAACTCCTGTTTTTAATATCTAAATTCAGCAGACTGCTTCATCTTATATGATGATTATAGATTTTATGTCTAGATTTACTAAAATCATACATACATAACTATTGTGTGTTTTTTTTGGCTGTTGCTTAGTTATTTGAGAGACCACAAGCTGTAATGCTTATTCTTATTATTAACTCCTTCCAAGCATGTTTATACAGTCCATAGACTTTAAATTATGAGACCCTTCAGTTTCTTATTTGTTATATTTCCATCCTTACATACACACATATCAGTACTTCAAACACGGGCAACAATACCCATCCAGTTTTGCCAGAATGCCATTCATTAGTTAATTTGGTGTGTTTCCAGGCTGTTCTTAAAATATCCAAACTAATATTTGTCCTATTCCATTTTACCAGCCTGTTCCATGCAGTGGCCACTCTGCCAGTGAACCATGCAATACACCTTCCATACCCACAGATATTCCATGAGGGAAATCTGATGACTCTCTAGCACTTCCCAGCAACCCCACATACCGCTAGAGTCAACTATCCCCATATGCCCAACACGTCCAAGCAAGCTCACCTCCCAGACCACTGCAAAGGGTACTGCACAAGACCAAGTGCTCTTAGTCTTTCACAATAAGTCATACTTCCACTCTTATGTAAGTCCTTAATGTGTTTGGACCAAAACATTTTAAATATAAATTTGCGCTTAGTATTTTTATTTTATTTTTTATCAAGAATCAACTTAATGAGCTAAATGAAGTGTTGGCAGATCATCAATATGTGTACATGTGGTTAAAAACAGCCCTTTTATTAGATATATATATATTTTTTTTTAAACCAAAAACTTCATTGCCGAGAATCATCTCACAGGCTCCTCAGAGCTGTTAAGCATTATCATCACTCTGTCTCCATTACCATAGCACCCTGGGCACGTCTGTTTCTGTAAGTGTGTCTGTGTACTGCATACCAGAGGCTCACGATGCACCTGAAGCAAAGCTTCACTTCACTTCACTGCATCTTCAAGCCTAAATTTCCTCTCTTTCAGCAAGGCAGCAGCCAGCAGCCAGGAAAAGAAAAGAGAGCAAACAGATAAAAAAAAAAAAAAAAAAGCCAGCACAACAACAGATAACACAGTCTTCCAGCCTTCCTACCTCTCACTCAGCAGATCTATAAACAAACTATTCTCTGCCAAAATATCCCAAATCACAGTTTTATCCACCCCCTTCCCCTGGATCCAGGCTAAAACACCAAATGTCTCTTCCTAATACACAAGCATCAGTAAACCTTGATCACAAGCTGCAACCCACAGCTTTCCAGAGATGAAAACGGCAACATACAACAGCTGCCAGACACAGCTGCATCCACACACACCCTATCAGGCTTAATCAAACAGCACACGAAGCTATGATATCTGCCATAATTGAATTAACTATGTTTAGAAAGAATAATAATGACATTTGTACTAGCTGCTAGACACGGCTGCATCCATGCACACCATATCAGGTTTGATCAAACAGCACTCAAAGCTATGACAACTGCCATAACTGATACTAACTATATTTAGACATAATAATAATGACATTTGTACTAGCTGCTAGACATGGCTGCATCCATGCACACCATATCAGGATTGATCAAACAACACTCAAAGCTATGATACCTGCAGTAACTGATATTAACTATATTTAGACAGAATAATAATGACATTTGTACTAGCTGCCAGACACAGCTGCATCCACGCACACCATATTAGGATTGATCAAACAGCACTTGTAGCTGTGATACCTGCCATAATTGATATTAACTATATTTAGACAGAATAATGATGACATTTGTACTAAGAGCTTGCTACTATTATTTAACCAGGATATACATGACATTTCTAAATCATACTTTAAAAGAAGACGGCATTAGTCTCCATGACGACATTTTTTTTTCAAAACACTCTACTGTTACTGCTATTATATATGATGTTAATTTGTTGCATTTGAGTCTGAACTCTGATGAATGGTACCTTGTTGAATTATTTAATTAATTACTTAAATTATTATAAGTAAAAACAATGAAAAATGAACAAGAAAAGTATTCACTGAGTTCAAGTATGGGAATAGAAAGTTCTATTTTTGCATTATATGTCGCTTTGTTTGGCTTATATATAATCTAAATAGTAACCCATCTTGACCTACCTTTGTTTGTGAAGAATTATTGGACTCTTTGAACATTCTGAATAAATCATTACTGTTTTTCAGTTGTTTAGGAAACCCTCCTTGTTTTAAATAAAAACAGATGGCAAGTGATGTACCATATCAGTTGATACTTCGAGAGATGTAGTTGTAAGAGTTATTTTCTTGGGACAGCTGCCTTGGAATCAGTTTTTTGTTTCTTCTTTCTAGCATCAGTCCAAGGATTTGTTTCTTTTATTTTTTTAAGAGTAGAGGCCATCCATTCCATTTATTCTGGGATAGACACTATGTTGTTGTTTTTAATGAATATAGTAGCTTCTTCTAAGTCATTAAAGGGTCTCATCTCATTGGCAAAAAATATTTTTATCTTGGCTGGAAAGGCCAACTGTGCTTTAATGCTGTTTTGTTTCAACAGTTTTATTATTGGCCAGACTTTTTTCCTTTGCTCTAGCATTCTGGAAGAATAATCATTGTCAAACCTTATCAGGCTTTGATTGTATTTTAAGGGTGATTTTCTCCAAGCAGATTTTAATATTAGTTCCTTGTCCAGAGATGAAAGAAATTTTATAACTATGGATCTAGGTGGAGTATTTGTTGAGTTAGAAGCAGGTTTCCTCAGTGCTCTATGTGCCCTTTCAATTCCAAATGAAAGTCCCTCTTTGAAGTCTAAAAATTCAGGAATCCAGGTTGTTAAGAATGAAATAATGTCTACTCCTTCAGTGTTTTCAGGCAGACCAAAGATCCTTGTGTTGTTTCTCCTTTCCCTGTTTTCTAAGTCATCTATTTTGTTAAACAGCCATGTATTCTGTTTAATTAAATTTTTTTTTGGAATCCTTCCTCTTTGAGTCTCCCTTCAATGTCATTTAGAGAAGTCTCTATATTTGTTATTTTTGTATGGTGTTGCTGTAATAGATCCTTAAGAGTATCAGTCTGTTTTTGAGAATTTAATTTGAGGTTTTCTAAGTCATTTTTAAAGCCATCCATCTTCAAAGATAGTTCCTGTAAGGTAGATGTCATCAATTGCAGTTCTTTTTTCAAAGCAGCATCTGCATGAGAATTGCTTGAGTTCATATTCAGTGACACACTATATCTCCAAGTTACTTAACAGGACAATTTTTGTATATCTCCACCAAACTTGGTATTTATTTACTTTAGTAGTTTATCTATAGATTTCTGATGTTTTAAACTTGAAAATAATAACATGTTCCTATATTATTATACTAGTTCATGTAGCTCTCAAAATTCACTGCTCTCAGTTGACCATGTAGGCTCCGCTCCATTAGAAAATATCTTACTAGTACACAAAGTGTAGTAGTTTCTCAGGCCAGCTGAATTTGAAAGACCTATCAAACAGAAACACTTGTATAGCGTGATGCATCCTTTTCACTAGTGATGATCACAGTTATGTCTCTCAATCCTCATTTATTTTATTTTTTTTTATTTTGGGTTATTGCATCTCCATAGATCAAGTGCTAAAGACCCTATCCAAGGCAAAGAGCACAGCTTCCACGGGACCTGATAGTATCATGCCCCAAATATACCAATTTAGTAACTGAGCATTTTCCCTGAAGAGGGCAAAGATGATTTCTATTAAATTAACCTCCCTTTAGTCTGAGTTAATGAGTAATTGAAGTTAGTACAATTCAAGTGAAGAGGGGTGTTTTTTAACCGCAAGAGCAAATTTATATAATGTGTCAATGTTGATCATTTCATTAATGAGAAACATATTGCAATAGTCTGATGGCTGTACTGAGAAGCCATTTTTTATTTATGTGTTTCCTATATACATGCTAATCAGTTCATAAATCTGATACTTGTTTATACTTTATATATATAGAACTACTGAAATGCCATTTGTATTATACTTATTTATAAAATCAGTCTCTAAATAGCAATGATTGTTTATTTTAGAGATAAACAAATGCAGAGTTTACTATTTCAGGCTCACTATAATGTGTAAGCACTAAATGGCACATGGTGTGACATTAAGATCCTATATGCCTTATGTTTCATGTAAATGGATCTTATGACATTTGATTCTGGGATCATAGGATCATAAGAGGTTATTAGGCTAATGGCCCTGGGGCTCTTACAAGCCTAGCCTAGAGTTTATCCCCAAAAGAAGAAACCTCAGTCAGCACCTGTTGCCCCTATCAATGAGGGACACAGGTGGAACCCCTGGGACAAATTTGTGGTTTCCCATCCACTCATCAAGGTTAAGCTTGAAGAGGGTCAGCGAGGTACTCTGTTTGGCATGTATGGGAAGTCTATTACAGAGAAAGGGCAGCATCTGGGAGACAAACCTGTCTCTCCTGCAGGTTTTGTTAATGTCACATATTAGATTTAGGCCTTTCAAGTGGGTAATGTGTGAGGAGTAAGACTTACAGATATGGAGCATCTCTTGAAGGGCAGGGTTTGAGATTGCCTTGTAGGCAAGACACAGATCACCTTTGAGCAATTTGTATGATACCAAGTACAGTGATATTAATTTGAGCCTGTCCACATAGGACAGGTGTTGGAGGCCATGGATTTTCTTTGTGAAGTATTTCTGTGGCCTTTTACAGCTGGTGCAGGTGTTTGGAGAGGTACATACCAAATGGGGTGTTATACTCAATTATTGGCCTAATGAGGGAGGAGTACAGAGAGGTAATAACCTCCTTTTTTTCCTGATGCAATCTCTTTACTTATGAGATGAACCAAGTAAAAAGCTTTTCTGACCACTGCCGCTACATGATGATTGAATGTGAGATTGTTGTCAACCTATGAACCTAGGTCTCTCACCACAGGTTGTGTGCTTAGGGTGTTGCCGTTGATGTGGTAATCAGTAGGGGCCATGTTTTTGCCGAATGGTATGATAATACATTTTTTTGCAATTAACCTAAGGCCATGACTTTACACCAGTGATTTGTTGCTGTGAGACCCTCTTGTAGTATATTAACATCACTTGGGGAGTCAGTGACAGCACCCATGTTACAGTCATCTGCAAACTTGGTCAGCCACAGACCTTATTTCTTTGCCTGGACCTCTGAGAACTAGATGCTGAATATTAGAGGTTCCAGGACAGATCCCTTGAGAACACCACTGGTGACAGATCTGCTGTTGGAGGTGGAGGTTGACCTTGTGGGTCCTATCGGTGAGCCAGTTGGCCACCCACCTGATGACATAGGGATATATCCCAAGTTGTTTTAGCTTTCTGATGATGTCCGAGTGGAGGATTGTGTTAAAGGCTTTGCCAAGTCAAAGTAAGCTGTATGTACTGACTTTCCCGCATCCAGGGCCTTGCTGACAACCTCAAAGAAGTCAACCAGGTTCAACAGGCAAGATCTGCTCTTGACAAATCTGAACTGGGTGGGGTCAAGTGCTTGGAGATTGCCTATGTCCTTGTTTATGAGAGCCATAATAATATACTCCATGGTATTACAGATCACACTCGTCAAGCTAATGGGGCGATAGGTTCCAGGGTCAGTAGTGGCACCACCGTTGTGCAAGGGGATGATAATGGCAGTTCTCCACTCTGCTGTAATGAAGCCTGTACTTAGGCTATGGTTGAATAGGGTGCTCAGTGGTGAAGCTAGTTCTTGCTGGAGATGGTGCAGAATACAGCCTGGGATACTATCAGGTCCCATGGAAGCTGTGCTCTTTGCCTTGGATAGGGCCTTTAACACTTGATCTATGGAGACATGAGATGTGGGACAAGTATTGGGGATGTCAAATGGGCCTTTGGGGGGGACAGGGGGTGAAGTTTATGCTGAACCTAACTGCTAGCAGGTTGGCTAAGTCAACAGGATCAGTGTAAGTGGTAGGTTAAGTGCTAATTCAGAACAAACCTAGGCTTTGCCATGGAGGTTCCTGATGTAGCTGAGAAGGTTTTCTGGTTTCTCTTTGTTTCAGAGGCTAGTTTCAATTCATAATTGTCTTTGGAGGTTTTCACTAGTGATCTAATTTGCTTGTTGAGGCTAAGAAGGGAGTTTTTCTAATTGGGAATTTGTGCCTTTTTACCATTGGACAACAGTCTCTTCCTTTTGTTATATAGCCTGTTGATAGAGGATGTCCACCAGATAGGTTTGTGTTTCCTTGAGGAGCAGGTTTTAGTTCTGTTAGGTATGGCTGAGTCCATGCAGTTGTACAGGTGATTGTTTACTGCATTGACGTACTGTTCTGCATAGCTGTCTGCATCCCCTGAGGGGGCGGTGATGTGAAGCTACTGATACCCTCCCTTAGGAGGATGTAGTCAGCTTTTGAAAAGTTTTGTAGCCTGGTTACACCCGGGGTGGGGGGGTGATAGAAACTTTGAATGAGACAGACCAATGATCTGATCTCAGCAGGGAAGAACTTGCTATGGGAGTGGTGCAGCGATTGTCCATGTTGCTGAGAACCAAGTGCAGAATGTTATCTCCCCTTGTGTGGAATAAGACAAGGCCATCTAGTGCATTACAACTGATGAAGTCAAGGAATCATTGGGTTAGTGCATTAGTGCATGAATAGTTCACCCAGTCTATGGTGAGTAAGGTGAAGCCACCAAGGATCAGGGTATTAGGGGTTACTTTAATGGAGTCAAGTAGGTCCAGATAGAAGAAGTGGGCGTCCTGAGTCATGGAGGGGGTCTATAGCTGGCTATAACTTGGATAGGTGTCTTGTGAACTGTCAGATGCACTTAGAGTAGTTCTAGTTAGTGTGTCATGCTGGCAAACCAGACTGGAGGTGTACCCGTTCTTAATATAGTTAGAGACTCCACTACCTTTAGTCTTCCTCCCAACCTCGTTTTGGGGTCAGAATGTGTGGAATGATGTGATAAAAGCTTATCTTGCTACTGATTGCTTTTGTTTGTTTTAATGAAGTTTGTTGTTTTATTTTTAGACAATCTGTGCATCATTTGGCAATCTGTCTTTAATTCCTGTGATGTGTGAGTGTTAGCAAATGACTTTGCATTGATTTCATGCCATAAACGGAAATCAGTAAATCCCTTTCACCAAAAATGTCTAACTTTTCTTTGCATTGTATTGTTTTGACAGCTTGAATATTTGTCATTCTTTCATTTTATTTGAAAAAATGAAATTTCCTAGTCAACAGACTCATATCTTTTTTATTATTCTGCAAGCGAATCAGAAGCATACTTCATAACAGGAACAAAGATTCAGAACTCCCTTCCAAAACATATCACAAATGAAGCACACCTTATAGCATTGTCATGCTCTGAAATCTCACCGTCTCTCAAAGGCAGAATGTTTCTGTTTTGATTCAGCTAACATGCAGTAACTTCAACATCATGCACAGCAACAATCCCTAAAGGATGCATTTTTAATCCAGTGAATGACTGATGAATAACAATTTTAGTGGCCTGTAGTATTACTGTTTCATTGTCACAAATTAAGCTTATCACTAAATTACTGCACATGTATTGCTGCAAATTCTGTCATCCGCTGCTGTAGCTATGCCCCTTTGTTTCAGCATTTTCAGTAGTACCAATGACTCACACTCCATCTTAAGCACCAATATACCTGCCAAAGTACTGAAGTCAGTATACCTTTGGCAGACATGGTATATGCATACTGAGGGCAGATGACTGCCTAAAATGTACATAACTGACCACTATCTCTGTGCTTAGAATTTGATAATCGTACTACAGTCACAAAACTAGAATAGCAGGTGACAATTCTTACTGGACTGATTTTTTTTTTTAAAAATAACTGGTAAACTCGGGTTCCTATTACTTGATCGAATGTTTAGGATAGCGAATACATAAACGTCGATCTGGTAATAGCGAAAGCAAAAAAACGCAAACGGACAATTTTACACAGGCAAAGAATTCCCTTGGCCATTATGCAGATTTTGTCCCTTTCCCTACTGTAGAGCAATCTTGGAGTTGGTATATTTAGTTAGGGGGGGTGTTGGGGGGCACAGCCCCCCACATCGTGGGGAGTGTGGTGGTCAAAGCTCCCCATTTTATTTTGGTTTAAATTTTCTTTTTTTTTTTTTTTTTTTTTTTTTGCGGCTGAGGGAATTCATTCCCTTAATTTTTCGATATTACCAGGTTGATGTTTAGATAACCTAAACTTTCGATCGGGTAATATAGATGCGTTAAACTCTACTTCTGACTTCTGCTAAATCAATGCTTTTGCTTGCATGTATGGGGGAAGCCACTGCAAACATCTGCGGTCTAATAAATTCTGCACCTGATCAATAATAAATGATGCATGTTGGAAGATTAAATAGAAAAAAAAACATTTTACCAAATTTTGTGGAAATTAAATTCAGTTGTGGATATTTGGAGTAATGGCTCACATATGTTAAATTATTTCCACCTTTAACTTCTACTGGAAAAAATTAAGACCAAATATATAATATGCAAGTCAACAAAGCCAAGTACAAAATGTAGTTAATAGGACTACTTATATACTGATAGAGTATTCTACTAAAAGACCACATACTGCACAAAAGCACTGAACAGTTCAAAAGCATTTTCTGTTTGACTGGATAAAATAATTCCAGTTTTAATTTTCAAACTGATAACATTCTTTAAAATGTGACAGGTGTCTTTGCCTTATATGCAAGGTCATTATGACTGGCACCATGGCATGGCTTCTCTATGACATAGCTAATGTTTGATCATGGGAGAATGACTTACTAATATACAGATATGTGTGTGTGTGTGTGTGTGTGTGTGTGTGTGTGTGTGTGTGTGTGTGTGTGTGTGTGTGTGTGTGTGTGTGTGTGTGTGTGTGTTTGTAAACAGAAAACAGTACCACAAGGGTATTGTGAATTGCGGGTCTATATCATTTTGTTGAATGCACTAAAAATCAAATACCTCTTCGTTGACCTTTATCCATCAAAACTTAGTCCAGTGAATGATCACTTCAGCAAAGATTTACACAGGGAGAAAAACTATTTGGCCATCATCAGGAGTTTTCCCTTTTCTCCAATGTAGTGCAATCTCAGAGTTGGTGTATTTAGTTAGGGGGTAGGGTGGGGGCCACAGCCCCTCACCTGGGTGGGTTTTAAATTATGTGTTTTTATGATGGTCAGTAGGTTGGCTGAGCAATTTTTTTCTCTGGGTAAATCTTTACTGAAATGATCATTTGATGGATTAAGTTTTGATGTATGAAGTTTGACGAAGAGGTATTCAATATTTAGATTATTCGACAAAGTGACCCGGTGAATTGCTTGTAAAGGACTATAGCTTAAACAATTTGCACTCAGCTGTAAGGCAGTGACACTTTGAGACATTCCCAGCAGTTCATTAAAGGGCCTGGCAGCATGAAAAGGCCTTTCTCTCAAGCTGATTTAATTTCCGGTTTAGAGACATGTTAGACTTGACAAGGTAAGACCTCATATATTGGTGAACTTTCATGTCCCTGAATCGCGGCTACTGTAATGATATACAGATCATTGCTGATCTGCACATCATGGTAGTAAACTGCTGCTCATGTAAGTATTGGCATTCCCATCCTGTCACTCACACACACACACACACACACACACACACACACACACACACACACTACTACCCCCATACCCATCCCCCTGATTTGTACTCCATACTGTAGTTCCCCCCAGTCCCTGAACATTGTAATAGCTTATGTGACATTATGGTACATTTGCAGAATCCTCATATCTAGTGATTTTCCCCACCCTGGGCACCTTAGTGATGTACATGCCATTAAGTCACTTACGTTGAATGCATCTTTGGTGACTAGTGTTTACCCCACCCTGAATCCCTGTACTGTTATTGATGCTGTTAAAGCACTTAGGAAAATGTATCCTTGCTGGCTAGTGTATCCCACACACCCCACCCCCACCCCTAACCTCCATACTGCTGCCAGTCTCATTAAAGAACCTCACAGATGATTTATCCTTGTGGTCTAGTTACTCCTCACACCACAGTTGTGGGTAGTTGTACATAGCCTTTTGGCAATGATTATTACCACAATGTGGTGGGGATGCCTGTGCTGACCTACATGGCTGAGTGAATGGTTGAATCATTTGGTGTGTAGATGCCTTCCTGGAGGTGGTTCTGGGAAGAGAGAGCACATGATTAATTAATATATGCCTCACCCTTGGAATGCTTCATTAGCATTCAGCACAGCTCTGGGTTCAGCCCTAAGCAGTGCTGCACATCTTCATGCTAGAGCATCATGCAGCACCATGTTAGGACAGTTGCTGAATACCAAAAAAGGTATCACAACATGTACCTGCAGGTTTACAAGTCCCTGTACATTCACAAATCTGCTTAATTGATTTTCTGTACTATAATCATTCAATGCACATACACTTAGCAGAAGGTGCCGTACACCTCAAGCTAGTTTTTTTTCCCTAAGCTGTATCCAAACAGTACACGTGGAATGCAAACATGTTGTGTGACTTGCTATTTAATTAACTATTAAATTACCCTTCGTTTGTTCCATTAACAAAAATACTTACTTGACAACTTTTAGCAGTCTTTCTACTTTAACCAAGATCAACTCAGCATTATCATATCTCTACAAATAGATGTTTAGATTGTTATATTACAAAGTATTTTACATATATTTAAAACAATTTAAATTACTGCTTAAATCTAAAATTGCATGAAAAGTGTGCCTCTTTATAAATTTAGTTTATCTTTTCCTGCATTAACAGTATAAGCCAAAAGGTTGAATGAATTTAAATGTTTTACCCAACTCTAATCAGAGATTAATGGTATAAAAATTGAAGTAGACTGTCATTTTAGACAAGGTACTTAAGCATAATTATACATTCTGAGTGATTTAGAAAAAGGTTTTAAAAAATCACAAACAGCATGGGTAACAATGGAAAACATTGTCACTAAATCACCCTGTATTGTAAACCTTTGAGACAACACATGAGCAGTTTGTTAGCTTCTTCTTAAATTAAATAATAGCTGTTGCTGTGCACTTGTCCAGTCAAACAGTCTGTGCAGTAAAAACTACCCCAGAACATTTAGGAAATCTTGCACTATCACATTTTTATAGGTGGATGTTGTCTATGTTAGTGTAGGAAACTCTGTTTCTGAGCATATTATTAATTAAACTGATATGATGGATTAGTTAAGTGAACCAGAGTGTTGCATTTCTCTCCTTTGCCACAGCAGCCTGCAATCATTTCTGCTACAGTCATCACTGTCAATTCTTTCCCTGGGTACAAACAGGGAGTTCCTAACTTTGACCTGTATCAGACAAATGGGAACACTGGTACTGATCTGGTCCAGTGTTGGAGAGTAGTTAATGTACTGATATGGTTCAGTGTTGCAGAGTAGTTAATGTATTATCTGTGCAGTTAATGTCTGAATCTTTGCTACTAACATGATGGATAGAGCCTTTCAATTGCACTATTAAACCAGACAATAGTTAACCACATGGTGGCTAAGGTCTTCTGATATAGTTTATCAATTCTATAATATAATAAATTGTAAAATTTTGTGGCATTCCAGAAAAAAATGTGAAGCATAAAAATTCTTAACTTAGGGCGTTTAACTGAGTATCACTTGAGAGGAAGCTAAAGAAGCAGTAGCTGATAGGACAACATGTGGCCCAATGCATCACTGATGCAGAGTGAACCAAAGACCAGAAAGGGGCAGCAGTAGCTGATAGGACAACGTGTGGCCCAATGCATCATTGATGCGGAGTGAACCAAAGACCAGAAAGGGGCAGCAGTAGCTGATAGGACAACGTGTGGCCCAATGCATCATTGATGCGGAGTGAACCAAAGACCAGAAAGGGGCAGCAGTAGCTGATAGGACAACGTGTGGCCCAATACATCACTGATGCGGAGTGAACCAAAGACCAGAAAGGGGCAGCAGTAGCTGATAGGACAACTTAGGTCCAATGCATCATTGATGCAGAGTGAACCAAAGACCAGAAAGGGGCAGCAGTAGCTGATAGGACAACGTGTGGCCCAATGCATCATTGATGCGGAGTGAACCAAAGACCAGAAAGGGCATTTAACAGTAGTGCATTGCAACAGTGCTGCTCTTCAAAACCCACATGTCTTTCTCAGTGTACTGTTGGCAGTTATTACATAATAAAGTATTGGATTTGTTCCACATAGAATAGCCCTGCCATTAGTCTTCAACTACTTTGCAACATGCACTTCTACATACACACATTCATATTTCTTTGATATAGTAATATGTGTAGTCACTGGAATTTGATGGGTAGCATGTTTAATTTAATTTTCTTACCACAGGCATTTAAAACAAATATTTAGCATATCAAGCCTGTGTGAATTTCATGTTTTCAATCTATGGGATTATACAAATGAAGTCAAATATTTAACAGGCATTCTATATCAGTCATTTAAACAGCATCTTCACTTGGCAAACTGCTCAAAATATTTGGTGCAGTTTAATGACAGACTGCATAACAGAAGCAAGATTTCAGTAACCTGAGACCTCTAAAGTTTAAAAAATATGTGATCATATTTAATATGAATGCTCAATTTGACTATGGAATAAAGTAGTCATGCCATAAACTCATATTTTTTTAACATGCAGCTCTCCAACTATTTTTTTCTTATAGTTTTTCAAAGTTTCCATAAAGACATTGCTAGCTTTTATGTAATAAAGCCTGTTAACATACAATAATAATTACTGAGTCCTGTTTTCCAGGTAGTCACATACAGTCTTTCTTCAGATGGAAGTGATTATGTTATAGTATTCTCAGAATATGTTTGGACTACTTGAGGGGATGTTCTACATTGCCATGACTGGAAATATGGGATAGTTTATTTCAAGCACAAAAATTAACTAGGCTTAAAATGGCCCACAATGGCAGCTACTATAATTCTTATCTATGAACCTATGAACCAATGACTTTTGGAGGCATCTCGGTTAATGAGCTGTATCAATAAGCTGTGGGCTGTAACTCATCAGCTTATCCTGAAATGTAATTCCCAGCAAGCAGTCCCAGACCTGGTTGTAATATTAACAAGTTATAACACTAGAAGTGGTAATGGTACTCCTCTCAAAATCATTGTTTCTCTAGAGCTAAACGTTTTGTCTTGAAAACCTCGGATACATATTTATTTTGCTTCTGCAAGGCATACTTGCAAACAAGCTCAGTTTTCTGGCACCATTTAAGGACATTAAGTTGGATTTTGTTCTGTCTACTCATCATAGAAGCTTTATACTTTTCATGGGTGCCAAAATGAATTTGCTTATTTTATGCATTTTCCAGTTACTGAAGCATATAGAATTATTCTTTAGTGAACACCTTTTTTTTTTTTTTTTATTTATTTAACATTTGTTGACTGGGAAAGTCCGACTAGGTTCCACAGATCCTGTTTTCAGTGGAGGCCTGGGGAGAAATGCTCCAGAAGCATGTCTTTAGAATGTGGGAGGAAACTGGAGTACCCAGAGGAAACCCACGCCAACGCTGGGAGATCATGCAAACTCCACACAGAATGCACCCCAGCCGAGAATCGAACCAGAGAACCTCTTGCTGTGAGGTGACAGCATTAACCGCTGCACCACTGCGCCGCCCTTTTATGCTCATCTTCTTATGTCCCCTGTCTAAAAAAGTCTTTAATACTTCACTTTTGAACAAAATGTGTATGTCTGTAACCAACATGCACATACTGAAAGTAAATTATGTTGACTATACAATATTCAGCAAAGTATGTAAGATAAAAAAAGCCATTCTGTCAGACAAAAGAAACTATTGCATTCAACTCCAACATATCCAGCAAAACAAACCATAAAAATTCTGGGCAGGGATTAACACACTTTTACACCCAGGCTGTTCTGTCACACCCACCCCAGTAGGTACTGACCATTATAGTCCAAAGTAAATTGCATATACCTTTAACACATTCTTCACTGAGACCATTTTTTAAAAAATTTATATATTTTTTTAAAAAAAAACTACTGGAAAAAATTTTTTTGGGCCATTTGAAATTTAAAAACTTATTTTTATAAAATCAGTCCTTTTTTTTTAAAAAATAGCCAAATGAATTTGTTTATTTTAGAGATAAACAAAAAAAAAAAAAAAAAAAAAAAAAATTTTTTTGGGAAAAGGGTTAAAAATTATTAGGCTAATGGCCCTGGGGCTCTTACAAGCCTAGCCTAGAGTTTATCCCCAAAAGAAGAAACCTCAGTCAGCACCTGTTGCCCCTATCAATGAGGGATACAGGTGGAACCCCTGGGACAAATTTGTGGTTTCCAATCCACTCATCAAGGTTAAGCTTAAAGAGGGTCAGCGAGGTACTCTGTTTGGCATTTATGGGAAGTCTATTCCAGAGAAAGGGCAGCATCTGGGAGACAAACCTGTCTCTCCTGCAGGTTTTGTTAATGTCACATATTAGATTTAGGCCTTTCAAGTGGGTAATGTGCGAGGAGTAAGACTTACAGATATGGAGCATCTCTTGAAGGGCAGGGTTTGAGATTGCCTTGTAGGCAAGACACAGATCACCTCTGAGCAATTTGTATGATACCAAGTACAGTGATATTAATTTGAGCCTGTCCACATAGGACAGGTGTTGGAGGCCATGGATTTTCTTTGTGAAGTATTTCTGTGGCCTTTTACAGCTGGTGCAGGTGTTTGGAGAGGTACATACCAAATGGGGTGTTATACTCAATTATTGGCCTAATGAGGGAGGAGTAAAGAGAGGTAATAACCTCCTTTTTTTCCGGATGCAATCTCTTTACTTATGAGATGAACCAAGTAAAAAGCTTTTCTGACCACTGCCGCTACATGATGATTGAATGTGAGATTGTTGTCAACCTATGAACCTAGGTCTCTCACCACAGGTTGTGTGCTTAGGGTGTTGCCGTTGATGTGGTAATCAGTAGGGGCCATGTTTTTGCCGAATGGTATGATAATACATTTTTTTGCATTTAACCTAAGGCCATGACTTTGCACCAGTCATTTGTTGCTGTGAGACCCTCTTGTAGTATGTTAACATCACTTGGGGAGTCAGTGACAGCACCCATGTTACAGTCATCTGCAAACTTGGTCAGCCACAGACCTTATTTCTTTGCCTGGACCTCTGAGAACTAGATGCTGAATATTAGAGGTTCCAGGACAGATCCCTTGAGAACACCACTGGTGACAGATCTGCTGTTGGAGGTGGAGGTTGACCTTGTGGGTCCTATCGGTGAGCCAGTTGGCCACCCACCTGATGACATAGGGATATATCCCAAGTTGTTTTAGCTTTTTGATGATGTCCGAGTGGAGGATTGTGTTAAAGGCTTTGCCAAGTCAAAGTAAGCTGTATGTACTGACTTTCCCGCATCCAGGGCCTTGCTGACAATGTCAAAGAAGTCAACCAGGTTCAACAGGCAAGATCTGCTCTTGACAAATCTGAACTGGGTGGGGTCAAGTGCTTGGAGATTGCCTATGTCCTTGTTTATGAGAGCCATAATAATATACTCCATGGTATTACAGATCACACTCGTCAAGCTAATGGGGCGATAGGTTCCAGGGTCAGTAGTGGCACCACCGTTGTGCAAGGGGATGACAATGGCAGTTCTCCACTCTGCTGTAATGAAGCCTGTACTTAGGCTATGGTTGAATAGGGTGCTCAATGGTGAAGCTAGTTCTTGCTGGAGATGGTGCAGAATACAGCCTGGGATACTATCAGGTCCCATGGAAGCTGTGCTCTTTGCCTTGGATAGGGCCTTTAACACTTGATCTATGGAGACATGAGATGCGGGACAAGTATTGGGGATGTCAAATGGGCCTTTGGGGGGGACAGGGGGTGAAGTTTATGCTGAACCTAACTGCTAGCAGGTTGGCTAAGTCAACAGGATCAGTGTAAGTGGTAGGTTAAGTACTAATTCAGAACAAACCTAGGCTTTGCCATGGAGGTTCCTGATGTAGCTGAGAAGGCTTTCTGGTTTCTCTTTGTTTCAGAGGCTAGTTTCAATTCATAATTGTCTTTGGAGGTTTTCACTAGTGATCTAATTTGCTTGTTGAGGCTAAGGAGGGAGTTTTTCTAATTGGGAATGTGTGCCTTTTTACCATTGGACAACAGTCTCTTCCTTTTGTTATATAGCCTGTTGATAGAGGATGTCCACCAGATAGGTTTGTGTTTCTTTGAGGAGCAGGTTTTAGTTCTGTTAGGTATGACTGAGTCCATGCAGTTGTACAGGTGATTGTTTACTGCATTGACGTACTGTTCTGCATAGTTGTCTGCATCCCCTGAGGGGGCGGTGATGTGAAGCTACTGATACCCTCCCTTAGGAGGATGTAGTCAGCTTTTGAAAAGTTTTGTAGCCTGGTTACACCCGGGGGGGGGGGGGGGTGATAGAAACTTTGAATGAGACAGACCAATGATCTGATCTCAGCAGGGAAGAACTTGCTATGGGAGTGGTGCAGCGATTGTCCATGTTGCTGAGAACCAAGTGCAGAATGTTATCTCCCCTTGTGTGGAATAAGACAAGGCCATCTAGTGCATTACAACTGATGAAGTCAAGGAATCATTGGGTTAGTGCATTAGTGCATGAATAGTTCACCCAGTCTATGGTGAGTAAGGTGAAGCCACCAAGGATCAGGGTATTAGGGGGTACCTTAATGGCGTCAAGTAGGTCCAGATAGAAGAAGTGGGCGTCCTGAGTCATGGAGGGGGTCTATAGCTGGCTATAACTTGGATAGGTGTCTTGTGAACTGTCAGATGCACTTAGAGTAGTTCTAGTTAGTGTGTCATGCTGGCAAACCAGACTGGAGGTGTACCCGTCCTTAATATAGTTAGAGACTCCACTACCTTTAGTCTTCCTCCCAACCTCGTTTTGGGGTCAGAATGTGTGGAATGATGTGATAAAAGCTTATCTTGCTACTGATTGCTTTTGTTTGTTTTAATGAAGTTTGTTGTTTTATTTTTGGACAATCTGTGCATCATTTGGCATTCTGTCTTTAATTCCTGTGATGTGTGAGTGTTAGCAAATGACTTTGCATTGATTTCATGCCATAAACGGAAATCAGTAAATCCCTTTCACCAAAAATGTCTAACTTTTCTTTGCATTGTATTGTTTTGACAGCTTGAATATTTGTCATTCTTTCATTTTATTTGAAAAAATGAAATTTCCTAGTCAACAGACTCATATCTTTTTTATTATTCTGCAAGTTTAATCAGAAGCATACTTCATAACAGGAACAAAGATTCAGAACTCCCTTCCAAAACATATCACAAATGAAGCACACCTTACAGCATTTAGTCATGCTCTGAAATCTCACCGTCTCTCAAAGGCAGAATGTTTCTGTTTTGATTCAGCTAACATGCAGTAACTTCAACATCATGCACAGCAACAATCCCTAAAGGATGCATTTTTAATCCAGTGAATGACTGATGAATAACAATTTTAGTGGCCTGTAGTATTACTGTTTCATTGTCACAAATTAAGCTTATCACTAAATTCCTGCACATGTATTGCTGCAAATTCTGTCATCCGCTGCTGTAGCTATGCCCCTTTGTTTCAGCATTTTCAGTAGTACCAATGACTCACACTCCATCTTAAGCACCAATATACCTGCCAAAGTACTGAAGTCAGTATACCTTTGGCAGACATGGTATATGCATACTGAGGGCAGATGACTGCCTAAAATGTACATAACTGACCACTATCTCTGTGCTTAGAATTTGATAATCGTACTACAGTCACAAAACTAGAATAGCAGGTGACAATTCTTACTGGACTGATTTTTTTTTTAAAAATAACTGGTAAACTCGGGTTCCTATTACTTGATCGAATGTTTAGGATAGCGAATACATAAACGTCGATCTGGTAATAGCGAAAGCAAAAAAACGCAAACGGACAATTTTACACAGGCAAAGAATTCCCTTGGCCATTATGCAGATTTTGTCCCTTTCCCTACTGTAGAGCAATCTTGGAGTTGGTATATTTAGTTAGGGGTGTTGGGGCCCAGCCCCCCACATCGTGGGGAGTGTGGTGGTCGAAGCTCCCCATTTTATTTTCGTTTAAATTTTCTTTTTTTTTTTTTTTTTTTTTTTTGCGGCTGGGGGAATTCATTCCCTTAATTTTCGATATTACCAGGTTGATGTTTAGATAACCTAAACTTTCGATCGGGTAATATAGATGCGTTAAACTCTACTTCTGACTTCTGCTAAATCAATGCTTTTGCTTGCATGTATGGGGGAAGCCACTGCAAACATCTGCGGTCTAATAAATTCTGCACCTGATCAATAATAAATGATGCATGTTGGAAGATTAAATAGAAAAAAAAACATTTTACCAAATTTTGTGGAAATTAAATTCAGTTGTGGATATTTGGAGTAATGGCTCACATATGTTAAATTATTTCCACCTTTAACTTCTACTGGAAAAATTAAGACCAAATATATAATATGCAAGTCAACAAAGCCAAGTACAAAATGTAGTTAATAGGACTACTTATATACTGATAGAGTATTCTACTAAAAGACCACATACTGCACAAAAGCACTGAACAGTTCAAAAGCATTTTCTGTTTGACTGGATAAAATAATTCCAGTTTTAATTTTCAAACTGATAACATTCTTTAAAATGTGACAGGTGTCTTTGCCTTATATGCAAGGTCATTATGACTGGCACCATGGCATGGCTTCTCTATGACATAGCTAATGTTTGATCATGGGAGAATGACTTACTAATATACAGATATGTGTGTGTGTGTGTGTGTGTGTGTGTGTGTGTGTGTGTGTGTGTGTGTGTGTGTGTGTGTGTGTGTGTGTGTGTGTGTGTTTGTAAACAGAAAACAGTACCACAAGGGTATTGTGAATTGCGGGTCTATATCATTTTGTTGAATGCACTAAAAATCAAATACCTCTTCGTTGACCTTTATCCATCAAAACTTAGTCCAGTGAATGATCACTTCAGCAAAGATTTACACAGGGAGAAAAACTATTTGGCCATCATCAGGAGTTTTCCCTTTTCTCCAATGTAGTGCAATCTCAGAGTTGGTGTATTTAGTTAGGGGGTAGGGTGGGGGCCACAGCCCCTCACCTGGGTGGGTTTTAAATTATGTGTTTTTATGATGGTCAGTAGGTTGGCTGAGCAATTTTTTCTCTGGGTAAATCTTTACTGAAATGATCATTTGATGGATTAAGTTTTGATGTATGAAGTTTGGACGAAGAGGTATTCAATATTTAGATTATTCGACAAAGTGACCCGGTGAATTGCTTGTAAAGGACTATAGCTTAAACAATTTGCACTCAGCTGTAAGGCAGTGACACTTTGAGACATTCCCAGCAGTTCATTAAAGGGCCTGGCAGCATGAAAAGGCCTTTCTCTCAAGCTGATTTAATTTCCGGTTTAGAGACATGTTAGACTTGACAAGGTAAGACCTCATATATTGGTGAACTTTCATGTCCCTGAATCGCTACTATAATGATATACAGATCATTGCTGATCTGCACATCATGGTAGTAAACTGCTGCTCATGTAAGTATTGGCATTCCCATCCTGTCACTCACACACACACACACACACACACACACACACACACACACACACACACACACACACTACTACCCCCATACCCATCCCCCTGATTTGTACTCCATACTGTAGTTCCCCCCAGTCCCTGAACATTGTAATAGCTTATGTGACATTATGGTACATTTGCAGAATCCTCATATCTAGTGATTTTCCCCACCCTGGGCACCTTAGTGATGTACATGCCATTAAGTCACTTACGTTGAATGCATCTTTGGTGACTAGTGTTTACCCCACCCTGAATCCCTGTACTGTTACTGATGCTGTTAAAGCACTTAGGAAAATGTATCCTTGCTGGCTAGTGTATCCCACACACCCCACCCCCACCCCTAACCTCCATACTGCTGCCAGTCTCATTAAAGAACCTCACAGATGATTTATCCTTGTGGTCTAGTTACTCCTCACACCACAGTTGTGGGTAGTTGTACATAGCCTTTGGCAATGATTATTACCACAATGTGGTGGGGATGCCTGTGCTGACCTACATGGCTGAGTGAATGGTTGAATCATTTGGTGTGTAGATGCCTTCCTGGAGGTGGTTCTGGGAAGAGAGAGCACATGATTAATTAATATATGCCTCACCCTTGGAATGCTTCATTAGCATTCAGCACAGCTCTGGGTTCAGCCCTAAGCAGTGCTGCACATCTTCATGCTAGAGCATCATGCAGCACCATGTTAGGACAGTTGCTGAATACCAAAAAAGGTATCACAACATGTACCTGCAGGTTTACAAGTCCCTGTACATTCACAAATCTGCTTAATTGATTTTCTGTACTATAATCATTCAATGCACATACACTTAGCAGAAGGTGCCGTACACCTCAAGCTAGTTTTTTCCCTAAGCTGTATCCAAACAGTACACGTGGAATGCAAACATGTTGTGTGACTTGCTATTTAATTAACTATTAAATTACCCTTCGTTTGTTCCATTAACAAAAATACTTACTTGACAACTTTTAGCAGTCTTTCTACTTTAACCAAGATCAACTCAGCATTATCATATCTCTACAAATAGATGTTTAGATTGTTATATTACAAAGTATTTTACATATATTTAAAACAATTTAAATTACTGCTTAAATCTAAAATTGCATGAAAAGTGTGCCTCTTTATAAATTTAGTTTATCTTTTCCTGCATTAACAGTATAAGCCAAAAGGTTGAATGAATTTAAATGTTTTACCCAACTCTAATCAGAGATTAATGGTATAAAAATTGAAGTAGACTGTCATTTTAGACAAGGTACTTAAGCATAATTATACATTCTGAGTGATTTAGAAAAAGGTTTTAAAAAATCACAAACAGCATGGGTAACAATGGAAAACATTGTCACTAAATCACCCTGTATTGTAAACCTTTGAGACAACACATGAGCAGTTTGTTAGCTTCTTCTTAAATTAAATAATAGCTGTTGCTGTGCACTTGTCCAGTCAAACAGTCTGTGCAGTAAAAACTACCCCAGAACATTTAGGAAATCTTGCACTATCACATTTTTATAGGTGGATGTTGTCTATGTTAGTGTAGGAAACTCTGTTTCTGAGCATATTATTAATTAAACTGATATGATGGATTAGTTAAGTGAACCAGAGTGTTGCATTTCTCTCCTTTGCCACAGCAGCCTGCAATCATTTCTGCTACAGTCATCACTGTCAATTCTTTCCCTGGGTACAAACAGGGAGTTCCTAACTTTGACCTGTATCAGACAAATGGGAACACTGGTACTGATCTGGTCCAGTGTTGGAGAGTAGTTAATGTACTGATATGGTTCAGTGTTGCAGAGTAGTTAATGTATTATCTGTGCAGTTAATGTCTGAATCTTTGCTACTAACATGATGGATAGAGCCTTTCAATTGCACTATTAAACCAGACAATAGTTAACCACATGGTGGCTAAGGTCTTCTGATATAGTTTATCAATTCTATAATATAATAAATTGTAAAATTTTGTGGCATTCCAGAAAAAAATGTGAAGCATAAAAATTCTTAACTTAGGGCGTTTAACTGAGTATCACTTGAGAGGAAGCTAAAGAAGCAGTAGCTGATAGGACAACATGTGGCCCAATGCATCACTGATGCAGAGTGAACCAAAGACCAGAAAGGGGCAGCAGTAGCTGATAGGACAACGTGTGGCCCAATGCATCATTGATGCGGAGTGAACCAAAGACCAGAAAGGGGCAGCAGTAGCTGATAGGACAACGTGTGGCCCAATGCATCATTGATGCGGAGTGAACCAAAGACCAGAAAGGGGCAGCAGTAGCTGATAGGACAACGTGTGGCCCAATACATCACTGATGCGGAGTGAACCAAAGACCAGAAAGGGGCAGCAGTAGCTGATAGGACAACTTGTGGTCCAATGCATCATTGATGCAGAGTGAAACAAAGACCAGAAAGGGGCAGCAGTAGCTGATAGGACAACGTGTGGCCCAATGCATCATTGATGCGGAGTGAACCAAAGACCAGAAAGGGGCATTTAACAGTAGTGCATTGCAACAGTGCTGCTCTTCAAAACCCACATGTCTTTCTCAGTGTACTGTTGGCAGTTATTACATAATAAAGTATTGGATTTGTTCCACATAGAATAGCCCTGCCATTAGTCTTCAACTACTTTGCAACATGCACTTCTACATACACACATTCATATTTCTTTGATATAGTAATATGTGTAGTCACTGGAATTTGATGGGTAGCATGTTTAATTTAATTTTCTTACCACAGGCATTTAAAACAAATATTTAGCATATCAAGCCTGTGTGAATTTCATGTTTTCAATCTATGGGATTATACAAATGAAGTCAAATATTTAACAGGCATTCTATATCAGTCATTTAAACAGCATCTTCACTTGGCAAACTGCTCAAAATATTTGGTGCAGTTTAATGACAGACTGCATAACAGAAGCAAGATTTCAGTAACCTGAGACCTCTAAAGTTTAAAAAATATGTGATCATATTTAATATGAATGCTCAATTTGACTATGGAATAAAGTAGTCATGCCATAAACTCATATTTTTTTAACATGCAGCTCTCCAACTATTTTTTCTTATAGTTTTCAAAGTTTCCATAAAGACATTGCTAGCTTTTATGTAATAAAGCCTGTTAACATACAATAATAATTACTGAGTCCTGTTTTCCAGGTAGTCACATACAGTCTTTCTTCAGATGGAAGTGATTATGTTATAGTATTCTCAGAATATGTTTGGACTACTTGAGGGGATGTTCTACATTGCCATGACTGGAAATATGGGATAGTTTATTTCAAGCACAAAAATTAACTAGGCTTAAAATGGCCCACAATGGCAGCTACTATAATTCTTATCTATGAACCTATGAACCAATGACTTTTGGAGGCATCTCGGTTAATGAGCTGTATCAATAAGCTGTGGGCTGTAACTCATCAGCTTATCCTGAAATGTAATTCCCAGCAAGCAGTCCCAGACCTGGTTGTAATATTAACAAGTTATAACACTAGAAGTGGTAATGGTACTCCTCTCAAAATCATTGTTTCTCTAGAGCTAAACGTTTTGTCTTGAAAACCTTGGATACATATTTATTTTGCTTCTGCAAGGCATACTTGCAAACAAGCTCAGTTTTCTGGCACCATTTAAGGACATTAAGTTGGATTTTGTTCTGTCTACTCATCATAGAAGCTTTATACTTTTCATGGGTGCCAAAATGAATTTGCTTATTTTATGCATTTTCCAGTTACTGAAGCATATAGAATTATTCTTTAGTGAACACCTTTTTTTTTTTTTTTTTATTTTATTTATTTAACATTTGTTGACTGGGAAAGTCCGACTAGGTTCCACAGATCCTGTTTTCAGTGGAGGCCTGGGGAGAAATGCTCCAGAAGCATGTCTTTAGAATGTGGGAGGAAACTGGAGTACCCAGAGGAAACCCACGCGAACGCAGGGAGAACATGCAAACTCCACACAGAAGGCACCCCAGCCGAGAATCGAACCGGAGAACCTCTTGCTGTGAGGTGACAGCATTAACCGCTGCACCACTGCGCCGCCCTTTTATGCTCATCTTCTTATGTCCCCTGTCTAAAAAAGTCTTTAATACTTCACTTTTGAACAAAATGTGTATGTCTGTAACCAACATGCACATACTGAAAGTAAATTATGTTGACTATACAATATTCAGCAAAGTATGTAAGATAAAAAAAGCCATTCTGTCAGACAAAAGAAACTATTGCATTCAACTCCAACATATCCAGCAAAACAAACCATAAAAATTCTGGGCAGGGATTAACACACTTTTACACCCAGGCTGTTCTGTCACACCCACCCCAGTAGGTACTGACCATTATAGTCCAAAGTAAATTGCATATACCTTTAACACATTCTTCACTGAGACCATTCAGTCTCTTGCCAATCAACTAACTCCTGACAGCTCATCTCTGACTTCCTCTACTACTACCTTACCTACCTCATTTCATCTCAAACCTGTCCCTACATCCCTTATCCGTACACTTATTCTGAAACTCAAACCTACCACCACCGCAGTTGATCTCCTTCCTGCAGAATATCTGCAAAAAGCTGCAAATGCCATAGCCTACCCCATCTCCATTCTGATTAACAGAACAATCTCTGAGGGATCTATTCCATCTATTTGGAAGATCTCGCATATTATCCCCCTGCATAAAGGTGGAAACTCTAGGGAAATATCCAACTACAGACCTATTGCTATACTATCTCCACTGGCAAAAATCATGGAGAAATGCATTCATAAGCAACTGTTAAAACACCTAATAGATAACAACTTATTAGCTAACTGCCAACATGGCTTCAGGCCATTTCACAGCACTACCACTGCCATTTTATCCTTCTCTGACTGTATAAACAAAAATCGCAATAACAACACTCTATCCTCAGCCATCTTTATTGATCTCTCTAAAGCCTTTGATATGGTTAACCATCAACTTCTTATAAACATACTCAAAAACCTATATCTAGATGCACTGGCTATACAATGTTTTCAATCCTACTTAAACAATAGGCAACAGGCAGTTCTCTGGGAGAACAACTTATCTCCCCATCTCCCCATTGCACTCAGTGTCCCCCAAGACTCTATACTTGGACCTCTTCTATTTTCTATTTTTATCAATGACCTGCATTCTGTAATTCCTCAAGCTACCCTAATACAATACGCTGATGACTCCACATTAATATGCTCAGCCCCCACTCCATCAGACCTTCAGTCCCGCACCCAAAATTTGTTTAACACAGTAGAGGAATGGTTACTACACCATTGCCTCATCTTGAACTCCCCAAAAAAAAAAAACTTCTTCTTTTTACTCCCACCCATAGGGCCACCACACTATACTACTGTTACATCACACAATGGAACCATCATATCCCCTGACTCTACCACAAAGCTACTAGGGGTACTAATTGATAGTAACCTTAACTTTGATACTCACATTAACAGTACCATAAAAACAGTCAACAAAAAACTAGGCTCCCTGTATAGAATCAAATCCTTTCTTACCCCACTAGCAAGGTCTACTATTGCCCAGACCCACTTAATCTCCACCCTCCTCTACGTCTCCCCTATATATACTAACATCTCAAAAAACAACTTGAACAAACTGGCTGTCTCCTACAACAATATTGCTAGATTTGCAACAGGCTCTATATTCAGAACCCATCACTGTACTAATTATAAACAACTAGGATGGCTAGAGTTAACAAATTTACTTCTATTCAAACAATTAACAGTTGCCTACAAAATCCTGTATCAGCCTACTAACACTCCAATTCTTACCAACCTTATCTTCCCCTATAACAATCTTAAGACCCTACACTCATCTAATAAAATATTAGTACAAATAGGCAAAACCTACAATAAGGCTGGTGACTCTCTGTTCTCTAATACTGTGGGTAAAACCTGGAACTCTCTCCCCAGTGACATGACCTTCCTTTCTTCACTAACACAATTTAAAAGCAGGCTGAAAACCTACCTTAAATCCCATTGGTTATGCCCCTGTGTGAACCCAGACTAACTACTCATGCTTTTTTACAAAGACACCTGTCTTATTAACTGTATATACTAATTGCTCATTGAAAACCATAAAGATAACAGGCCTTATATTTTATTAAAATCTCTTCGTCAATATCCCTAAAATGTCATCAACACTACCTACCTATGTTAACAAATGTTACTAGTCATATGATTCTTCAATCAAACATGTTTTGAAGTGAAAATATTTGCTTATATATTAATGTACCCACATCTGTAAAATCTATCATGTAAAAAATAGCTTAATCTTCTATTGTACCTGTACCTGTGAAATATTGTTATTTTTATATATAAATTTTACTGTGTTTTCATGGAGCTTTTCTCCCTGGGCCTCTGCTGAAAATGGACATATATCCAGCTGGACTAGCCCGGTCAACAAATGTAAAATAAAATAAATAAATAAATAAAAATTCTTCTTTCTAAGCATTTCACACAAAAATGCAGTGATTTTTTTATTGTACCTAGCCTGCTTGAATGCACTTTGAGCAGACTAGATCTTATAACCCTTAACAATTATGTATAAGGGTTTATGCAAAGGTAGGATATATAGTGGACATTTCCTACATATAAGATGCAAAATAATGCAATATGATCTTAATTAGATTAAGAAATCAGGTAGTGAAAGATCCATAAATCTAATGACATGACGATGGATGTTCAGACTGATGTCAGAGTTCAGAGCATAAATGGTAGATCAAAGCTGTATGGTATCAGCTGGTCCAAACAGCAGCAAACCTGCTAAGGTTAAGGCCATAGTTACAGAGCTGACATATTCCTTTTATGTCACTACAATTCATACTTCATGACACTACACCAGATGTGTGACAACAGCTGAAGAAAGACATTGCTTCAAAGTGTGGTGTGATCTCATTAGGTTTTAAATGGTCCAAAGATAAATACATTTGCAATAAAGTCAATGATACTATTCCCAGAAGAAAAGGACTTCATGGACTGTATGCCTTTTTGAGGGTTAAGAGCTGTATGGCCTTTGGAAATTATACTTCTCGAACGTTAGGAAATAAACGTAATGTGTTTCTGCCCAAAGAATGCCTACAAGTTAGACTATTGATGCCAACTTAATCTCTGCATTGCTCTCACTCCATCAGGGCAGGCCCAGCCTTATCCCCTTTACAAGTAAGCATATCAATAAGTCTGTGTCTATACTATTGACTGTTTTTGCCTCTTTTACATCTATGAGTATAAAAGACAGTATTTCTAATATAGTTCACATAGAGTAAACACATGTTCATTTTATTGTGACTTTTGTAGTATGGGCAGAAATTGGGCATGGGAAGCATTCAAGCATTATATGTTTGCCGTTTGCGGAATTAGATAGGGAAAAGAGGATGACGAGGTAGCACAAGTAAGGTATGCAAACCACGTAAAAGGTAAGAGCACTTATTTGTGAGTTTTTCAGAGCTGAATTACACGTCTTGGCAGTAGTGCCATGCTGGAATGTGCTGTGTTTAATTGTAAAGACAGTGTCGTAATCTTATATGTGATTTAATGGTAAAATGGGAGGCAAGTGTATGAGGAACAGATTGTTTTGTCTGAGGTTACCATGAAGCAGATGATGCACTGATTTAAATGTGCACTGTACTGAAGCTATTACAAAAAAGGGTAACAATCTGTAATGACAGGACTTGCTAGACTGCGCCCTGAATCACAGACACTGAATGGCCGAATGATCGGATTTGTATATATCAAGTCCAATATGCCATTTCTCAGAATATTGGCAATCTCAGAGTTGATATATATAACTTCGAGGAGTGTGGGGATGGCAGCCCAGATGGAGAGTGCAGGGGGGCTTGCCCCCTGCCTGCAAAAATAATTTTAAGGAGAAGAATGATTTTGATATTTGCTCTTCTACAGTTTTTCTGTCTTTTTTTTTTTTTTCAACAATTGGTATTTTGAGTGATGACATTTCAATAGAGAGCCCACAAAAAGACAAAAAAAAAAAAAAACTAGCTGTCTTACATGAGTTTACCATGACGGTTGCAATGCACATATTGGAATATATCAAATATGAAAGGGATTAAGTAAGAGAATGTTATAGTGGTTGTAAACAGTATAGGTTTAAATGATACAACTGATATTTCTTGTAATGAATAATAATATGTTGTCCTTTCAAGTCATTGTAATTTCTTCATTTTCTAGTTAAGAGTTTTCATTGCAGGTTAGCAGAGGAGTATTTTTACTTATCAAATCTAGTTGGTTTGCATGTGGGGTTCAAGATATTTTTTGATAGAGTCCTGTATATTATCATTTATGTATGAATGTTTGGTTGTCGATTGGAGGCTGTGTAATATAACATTTCCATTAGTGCAGCATTTCGACTTGATATCACAAACCGAATTCTTATAGGGCTAATTCTCAACCAGATTCTTGTAGTCCTGCTGTAAATGCTTTCTAGATACCCACAGCCATCATAGAGTCATTTGATGAGGGCTCAAAAGATAGACCTACTGAGTGTCTACAGCATAACTATATAAATCAGCTTATTTTAACAATTTTACAGAGAAACAAGCTGTAGCTCAAAAACATGGTCAGGGATAAAACCAAGATCTGTAACATCTCATAGGTGATTGAATTTAGCTGACATATTGAACTGCGTGAACAGTCTGCCACCTTCCTAAGAAGGACAAAATCTGTTTTATCACTATCAGATACAGACCATGCCATTTCCAGTTTGTTTGCAACTGGTTTTCAGATATTTAAAATGAAAGGATTTATTGAACAAAATGTTGCAAAAATCAGTGAGGTCAATTATGGCTTTACAGTTTTCAGTCTCCATAATAAGTATACTGTTTGTATCCAAACAGAGTAGCTCCAAAATGTTATTAGCAATCATATTGTCTTTCAGTTGACAGTGAAGAGAAACATGAACTTTACTACTACTAAGAGACAAGTAGGAATTAATCATACCATATATTCTAAATGTAGACAGCCAGTGAGAGAACACAGTAAACTGACCACAAGTCTAGAAAGTTGACTTTCTCAGAATTAGGATCAAGGCTATAGAGAGGCAATCACCAGAAAAAAGATTTCCCTGCAATCAGTCAAGTGTAAAAAACACATGTGTTTCTCCTGTTTGAAGTTAAGCTACCCAGTCATGTTTAACATAGAAAATCACTACTGGTGTGTTTTCTGTCTGTGTGTCAGTAATGATTACAAGTATCTGTACTTTCCTTTTCTCTCTGTCATTGAGTGATAAAGGGGTGTGAGGTTTAAGTCCCCTCACCATCACGTGGGAGATTGCAGGAGTCTTGCCCACCTTACTGAAAAAAAAAACACTTTTATAATTTGCTTTATTAAGTTAAAGTTTTGACCAGTATGTTTCATCTGGTTGAAGAATTACTGAACTGATACTTGAGGAGATATTGGGAGGAGGCAGAAAATCAAGTCAGAAAGGTATATCCTTCTATATTCTATGAGTGAACAGTTTGTCAGGCTAAGTCTATTCTAGTCTGCTTACTTCCAAGTGACACTATTTCTACAAGTTCTCCAAGGATATAGCTTGAATTATGTTAGCCAAAAAGACTGAAGTAAATGATGCAATGTTTACAATATGTCCATTTGACAAATTATTGTGCATATGATATAAGGGCTAAATATACTCAGCAGACTTCAACATGTTAACAATTTGTTAGAAGAAGAAGTGTGGGGACTCAACACAAAAAATGCCATACTGGAGGCGGTTCAGGTTAATATGAGGAAACAGATCAAAAACCCTGTAGACTATGCTAGAATAGTCTTATTGATATGTTGTAGTGTCAAAGAGTGCAATAAGCATTTATGAACAGATTTGGCTACAAAACGTTGTTAAAAAGGTAATATTTTTATGAATGTATCACATTCATAATGTTGGTTCTGAACAGCAGAGCACTTTCAGGAGCCAAGCAGTTTTATTATAATGTCAAACTCTGTGTTACTATATTTTCATGTTTATGGTTAAAAAAACAAGTTGTATATTTTAGTATAATCATATTATGGTTGGGGAACCTACGTAGACTGTTCATGGTAAAGCATAATGTGAGAATTGTTGTATTTGCTTGCTGACAATGAGTTGAAATGATAATTTAAATGACCTCTTTTTTCATGTTAATAGTGAGGAGTAAAATAATCTATATCTTTACTGACAAGTGATTTTTTTTGTTCAGGTCCAGCAAGGGAATAAATAAATATATACATACATACATATATACATAAACATTTACCACAAAATATGAAATTGAAATTATGACAGGACATACTGATTAAATAAATATTTATTTATACTTTCAAATATCTAATATTAGCTCTGGCTCTAGGGTTAGCAATTCTTCTATGATGCAGAGCCATGGAGACCCGGCTATGAACCAGGAGAGCCAACTTCAAGTGATAGATGATAAAAGTGAAGGAACTGACTGAGGGATAGTGAAATGAGGGGCTTAAATGCTGCCTTGCCCTTCCCTTGAAAAAAATGGGTGTCCTGCCTGTCTACTTTCCCTGGCTGAAAACAGTAGCTTAGGCAGACAAAATGTATGGTGCAAATACAAGCTGATTATTCATAGTAAGAGAGGTCTAAATGTTAAAACGTAAACATAAAACTGCAGTAACATCTTTGCACCTGTGCGTAATGAGGTTACAGGTGGGGAAAACCTTCATTACTTTCAAGATGGTACCAAAGCAGAATACCCCTGTCACTTCTCTACCTTGAAGAACAGATATGAGTGGCAATGAGACAGACGGAAGACAGTGTGGGTACATATTAACCACAGAAGTAAAGTAAAAAAGTATTTCAATGATACATATCCCATACACACTCCAATGTTTTGCTGAAACTGGTAAGGTAGTTGGGAGTAAGCTAATGCATATATTGTTCTAAGAGTGGAATTTATTCTTAAATGACAATCCTTTACTTTTTTATTCAACAGCCAGCAGAACAAATTAAATTGAATCTGCATTTACTTCCAGCTACTATAAAACACTTAAGGCGTAATGGCAAAAAGATATTACTTATGTGAGTAGAACTGTTGGAGCATTTCTCCTCGGGCCTCCACTGAAAATGGGCTACTAGACCAGTTGGACTAACAAGTTAACAAATGTCAAATAAAATAAAAAATAAAATAAAAAAAAAACTTTAAACCAAAATACAATGTTATATATTTGTCATACAACAGCACCTCTTCTCCCCTGAGAGGAATGGATGCATGGCACAAAACTGCTGCCTCTTGAACTTTTTCTGTTTGCCATTCGTAATCAGTACTTACTGACAGAGAATACTAATCATTATATATTCCATGACACAGCTTAGTGCCAAGAAGGGACTTGGTTTATGTCCACAGCTGGTGTCCACCATGTACTTCAGTATGCCAAGAAAGCAGACAGATAATAACACTATGCACCCTGTTAAAATCTTACATAGCAAAGAATTGGATAGACAGATCAAGACTAACCTGGTCAGAATACAAAAGCAAGGCCAAAAAACATACATTGGTTAAGAAGCTTTATTCAAAAAGTCAGAAGAACTAAACATATTATCAGAATTACTGCAAAACATTAATTGATATATTATCATAAATTGCAACACAAATGCTAATAAAACAAAGATAGCAAACACATCTCTTAGTTGGGAGTAGTAACAGCATTATCTAAGGTGGCAATTTTTTGTAAATATGTGGTTTACTAGAGTAGATTGATATCTTTGTGTAGGTTGGTATTATACTTCTAATTTGCTCTCATTTGTCACTATAATGTACAAGTGAAAGGTTAAAATAATATTACCATGACTAACATATAACATAATCATTTCCTTGTGTTTGTCCAATACTGTATTCCTAGCTATTTCAAATGTTATTTAGCAAAGTGTGTATTATCTATTGAATAACTTTCTCATGTTAAACATTCTGTAACTTTCAACTGTACCACGGTTACATCTTGTTTGTCTCTCTACTTGTATTTTATGTTAGAAAATATTTAGAAAAAAGTTACTTGAAAAAAAGAAATCAGACAGATAAGTGAAGAATGAATCTTTAACTCACTGAAGTCTAAAAATCGTTTTTTGTATACATCCAGTTCATACCCATATCTCTTTATGGTGTCCAGAACTTTTTTGGGTCTGGCTTCTTTAACCATGTGACTTAACAACTAATAGCAGACAGCAATAGGAAGGACAGGGAGTTATCAACAAAATTACACTAAGATTGTTAGTGTAGGATGTCCTGGAGTGGAGAACTTGATCTTTGTTTGCCACTTATTATTCATATTTTCATAGCTGAGAGGCCTACATTTTATTGAGGTATACAGTGTCAAACACCAATGTGAGAGGCAGGCCAGTTCACTGAAAATGTGACTTTTATCACACTATTCTAGAAATATTGCAAGTTGTTTGTTAGTAACCATGAAAATAAGCAATATTTCCATATGCACTTAATACTTCAAAAACCAAGTGACTTACAAACCATTGAATGACATTAGGTTAAACCTTAGTGGCTGTTGAAGAAAACTGTCTTTGATATTTGCAATATAAGTTGCGTATCTTGAGAGATATCCAGTATTATTTTTACTGCTGCTTAAACAATTAAACATATGTTTTCATATTTCTGTAAATATCTCAATAAAAATGCACATACAGGGAATTTCTTGTTGTCATGTGAAATCTCATGTCTGGTTAACAAAATTGTTCTAGCAATATATGCCTAGGATGTATAGTATCGAAGATATGAAAATTTATTCGCGCAAGTTTAGAAAACATATAATTTAGGGTTTGTGTGCATTATAATATAATGCAGCATTTATGGAAAAGACTATAAAAGCATTGAATATTATCACTGTAAAGAATACGTCTTACTGATGCAGTCATAGGCTCATAGGTAAGTACTAGGCTAACTGGCCTTGAGGGCCATTTTAAGCCTAGCCAGTTGCCCTTTTTTGTGTTCAAAAAGGGCTATCCCATTTTGCTATAGATTGGTTTTACCTATGCCATGGTCAATATTTATATATTACCCCCAATGAAAATAACTGGGATCATAACAAAGATAATTTCAGGGGACCCATGCATGGGATAAAGCATTTAAGAGGTGTATGTGTCCATTAGTAGTACAGGGGGCAGACCTGGGATAAATTTTCTGTTCGCTATCCATAGGTCTAAGATTGCTTCAAAATAGACAGGGATGAACTTTGTTTTATGTGGATGGGAAGTCTGTTCAATGGTAGCAGTATCTTCTGTAGAATATACCTGTCCCTCCAAACCATTCCATTGATGTTGTAGAAGAGGTTTCGATTCTTTGACCAAGTATTTCTGATAACATAGAGGTATGGGTGTGAAATGTGATAGCATTGCTATTTGTAGCTTTTATTGTTAACAAAATAGTTGCATTTGTTTATCTTACACTTTTTAAGTTTATTTTTTATTAAATACTCCGAAATGCAAGATGTGTATAGGCTGCTAAAGGTGAACATTCCATACCACATATGCTCTAGTTAGTTAAGCTGATAGTTTATGATCTTTGAAGAATGTGTTGTAATATTCCTTTTAAATAATAGGAACAATAATGACGTTATTGCAGTTTGTTATGCAAGTCTGTGAGTGTTCAATAGTTTGTACATTCATAACACATGTAGTGACTGGATTTGTTAGGAATAATGGTGTACTTGAATAATATCGCTGTTCTACATTTTTTTTTTCATTTTGATTTGTGGCCATATCATACATTAAGATAAAGTTTTTTTACTTTGTTTTTATGTGTGTAAGAAAAACAAGCAGCAACAAAAGCATGCGAGATGTAACAATTTTCATTTTCTTAAAATCTCGGAAGAATAATTTGCAGATTCTTACAGTTTGTGAAATCTTATTCTGAAATGTCAGTCTTGAAATAACATTTGCACACCAACTTAACAAGTAGAAAATTGGGCCACATATCTTGTTAGTGAGAAACAAGATATCATTTATCTCCTTCAATAAATGACAGAAAACATGAAAAATATTACTGTTCTTCAATATATGAGGTAGAAAAAATGAAGATTGTAGTATTTATTTAAGCAAATATATGCAAATCAGTGTACAGGAAATGCTTCATTTATCTTCTGCAGCACTGAGGTGCATTATATATCAGTAGCATATACCATGTCAAAGGAAATATGTGGTGTATTTTAGGTAAATGAGGCATATTGGTTTTCAGCCTGTAAAATAGCCAAAGCTCTATGATCAGCCAGTAAATAATAGGGACTGTCTCATCAAAGTATAATCTGTTTTATGACTTAGCAAAGAAATGGAATTTATTTAGAAACTTGTCTCAGATTAGGAATCAGTACTTGGCAACTATTATAAAAAATAAATACAGTCACTGTTAATTCACAAAACCACAAATTGCTATGAGGTCTGGGATGATATCTCATCTCTGAGTGTAAAAAGTAGAACTCGATCACAATGTGCCACAGACTGGCATTTTGGCAGCAAGGATTTTCCAGCAGTCTGGATTTAGCCCAAAGTCAAATTTGTTAATACTTGCTTGGAATAAGAAAGGATTTTACATATACAATTCAAAATATTTCCAATAAGGTATTTGCATTTCACAGATGATTCACATGTCTGCAATGCATAAAGTTTCCAAAGATATATCTTGCTCTAATTTCCGTGGTTTTGTTTCTCTTACTGAAACTGTGCTATATACATAACATTCAAAAAGAAGAAATCTTGTGGCCAGCAAAAAAACTACATTGAAGTAGTGTGCTTTCCTAAGAAAACAAACTAAATCATTTCATCATTTTCTATGTAATTAAATCACCATAACGTCATTTCTTCTTCTAGGGATGCCAAGATACTTTCTGTGGAGTTATCGTAAAATGTACAGGTGATATTGTTTGTAAACTTCAAGACAAGCTACTTTTATATATATATATATATATATATATATATATATATATATATATATATATATATATATATGTATATATGGATCTAGGATGTTTGATCGAATGATCAATGATCCGAATCTATAACCACCAAACACACTTTAATGAAAGCGATTTAACCGAAAAAGCGCTTTTGTTAAAGCATGTTAATAAAAAAAAAAAAACACTACATTTACGTTTTTCTGGGGGGCTTCACCTCCCTGCACCCCCCCACTTTAATATTCTCCCTCCGAGACCGCACTACAGTGGGGAAAAGGGAATTTTCCCTTATCTGCACAGTAGTACGGCCTCGGCAACAGGCATACTTATGCGAAAGTGCTTCTTCGGTGAAAAGAACTTTCGTGTAAGTATGCTCGTGCTTAATGGATTCCGACATTTGATCATTCGATCAAATGTCCTAGATCCATATAAATATATATATATATATATATATATATATATATATATATATATATATATATATATATATATATATATATATATATATATATATTGTAAAACTTAAAACTTATAAACAAGATTAAGAAATATTCTTATATTCTTAAGCCATCTTTATTGCCAAAAGAGGCCAGATTCAGAACTCCATCATGAATCACGTATAGCTACTAACTAGTAGCAACATTCCCCCAGCTTCAAGCACTGCATCATCACTTTCCTTCCTAAGGTCAACATCTCCTAGGGGCCAAATGACTTCAGACCCATCAACATTATATGCATCATTATTGGCAAAATACAGGAGATTATTCGCCAAGAAATCTTAGGCTTACAATATTCTAAGGGGAAAAAGCATGGCTTTAGAACTAAATGCAGCACAATTATATATATCTATGTTTTCACTGACATAACCATATCTAATACAAAACAGTGGTACTTCCCCATATAGTAAAAGTACATCATGATCAACTTATACAAAAACTAGCATCTAGCAGATTTTCAAATACTGCCTATAGTAGGATTAAAATTTACCTCACTAATACAGCATTCATAGACTCTTCTGAGACAAATTTCTCACAGTCTGGGACACTCACTGTAGATCAATATGTATGTATACCTTTAAGAAGCATTCTAGGGGCTTGCACAAGAGTATAAATACTGAGCACGTGTGAGACTGACTGCCATTCTGTAGCAAGCTGTTAAGATGTTAGTATGCATCTCTGTGTAGTCTGTCCACCAATTCATTTATATTTTGTACTGCTGCTATCCATCCTGATCTCTTTTTATGTAATAAAGCATATAAATGAACTACTCTGCCTGTTCATCTTCAATTGTAAGCCAAGACAAGTGACATGGTGTCAGAATGGGATCCAGAAATCCAGATTCAGGACTAAGAGTCACTCAGTTAATGGTAGAGAAATATAGAGGAATGGATCGTCTCTATTGTACATATAACTCGCAAAAACAGGTCAGAAACTTATTTCAGATATCAAAGCTTACTTAAATGATTTCTTATTTGCAAAATATGAAACAAAGCAATCGGAACATGCTAAACAAATTTCTAAGTAAACGAAATGTCCGAAACTGTAACATATTGAAAAAAAATAATTTAAATAACTAAGAAAAATATTTGAAATAAAGTCTGAGTCACATAAAATTAATAAAATAAGGACAACAACTACATTTTTGCTATGTGCTACTTTTTCGCATTAATTAAATCTCTTTATGATATGTGAAGTATACAGAGTATTCACAAGTTTTTGTAGTATTACAGTACAGTTATTCTAAAAAATACAGCTATTCCACAGCATACTTCACAAAGTACAGTATTTTGAAGAGTTTATTGTACATTTGAATGCTCTTACAAGTACTGGTTGTGTGTGCATGTTCAGACATAATTACAAGGGCCATATTTTCAGTGTGTTTGGGCATTCATAGATTAGTGCTAGGCTACCTGTCCTTGTGGGTCATCTTAACCCTAACCAATCACCTCAAGTAAGGATCAAACCCTGTATCTTGTGTCTGTAAGGTAAACACCTTAACCATTATGCCAACCACCCACCTGTTATGCCAACTGCCCACCAATCTATGCCAACCACCCACCAGCATACTTTGTTGGCATGGCTGAATGATTTCGTAGACCAGCTCCACTTGTCTTTGATAATAATATTGCAAAGAATTGGAGAGTGTTTGAGCAAGGGTATGATATTTTCATACAAGCTGCATTTTCTGATAAAGGTGGCCATATAAAGGCATTTATTCTGCTTAATTTAGCTGGTTCAGAAGCCATAGAAAGAGAGCATTCATTTGTGTATACAACTGCTGTGTTTGCAGGAAAGGGGGGAAACTGCCATATAGTGGTTCTGGCTGAGTCAAGGGAATACCATGAGTGCTTAAAATGTAAATTTAGAGAAATTTGTAACCCCCAAACAAACATTACAATGGAAAGGCACTTATTTTACACAAGAGATCAAAAGCCTGGTGAAACTTTTGCAGCATATATAACTGACTTGAGAAATAAAGCTAAAACATGCAGATTTGGTGATTTAAGGGATGAGTTAATAAAAGACAAGCTGGTGTGTGGCATTAAAGATGATGCTCTGAGAAAGATTTTGTTTTGTGACAGTGATTTAACTTTGAATAAGGCCATTGAGATTTGTCAGATATATGAGATCACAGAAAAGCACACAAATATGCTTACAAATGAGAAATGCATGCTTCCAGTATCTTCTAAAGCTCATATTGATAATATGCATCATGTGGCTAAAAGAAACAGGCCCAAGCACATGGTAGCAACTGTAAGCCCTGTGACAGTTCCGGGGAACCCCATAGCTTTCTAGCAAATTTCAGAGTGCACACATTCTCATTGAAGCACAAAGGATTGTCAGCAAACAGGCATAACAGTGAGGGTACGTCAACTGTCGTAATTGTGGTGGCAATCATGTGTCTAAAAGAGAAGCTTTTGGTCAACCATGCCAAAGATGTAAAACATGGAATCATTTTCAAAGATTTTGTAAATTAAAAGATGCACATTATTTTATTAAAAGGGAACATTCAAAGAGACAAGTTGATCAGTTAGAAAGCTGTGACCCTACTTTTTATGTTGATGGTGTGTGTGTGTGTGTGTGTGTGTGTGTGTGTGTGTGTGTGTGTGTGTGTGTGTGTGTGTGTGTGTGTGTGTGTACTTAATGAAACAGTCAATGCAGTAGATTTATGGGCAAAGAATATAGTATTTTGTACTGTTCGGATAAATAGGGCACCCATAGAACTCAAAAATTGCCACAAGTTCAAAGTGCAATGCTATGTCAGCAGAAACATTTGCTAGAGTATGTGCTGGTGAGAAACTTGATTTGGCAAAGAGTGTGAAGCTTGTTGCTTATGGTGATGAAGAAATTCAGACTGAAGGTTCAGTAGTGCTTTCATGTTACTCTGCTGGGAACAGCTATGACTTGCAATTTTATGTGGTCAAAAGGCACATACAGTCATTATCAGGCCTCAGAGACCATTTGAAAATGGGACTACTTTCATTTAATAAGAAAGTGCATCATGTTAGCTTGAAAGACCACTGTTCTAATTTCACTCTACCTATGCTGATCTTTTCAAAGAAAAACTAGGCAAACTCCCAGTTCTGTACTCCATCATGTTAGACCCTGAAGTCAGTCCAGTTGTCAGGCCAGCTCCAAAAGTTCCATTACCTCTGCAGAACAGAGTCAAGGCTGAGCTAGATAAAAGGGTGCAGCAAGGTGTAATTTCTCCAGTAGGTTTGTCAACCCCAACTGAATGGGGTATCTTCCATGGTCATTACTCATAAGAAAAGCTCAGAGATATCAGAATATGTATTGATCCATGAGATTTGAACAAAGCATTGAAAAGACCTCATCATCCAAGGTGTACAGTCAAAGAAGACACTGCTCTTATATCAAATGACACTGTATTTTTTCTGTCTTAAATGCAAAGAGTTCATTTTGGCAAGATATGCTTGATCAGAAATCTTCATTGCTAACCACTTTCAGTACTCCTTTTGGCAGGTACAGATTTTTGAGAATGCCTTTTGGGATAAGTTCTGCCAGTGAAGTCTTCCCGCATGCCATGGAGCAAAGTCTTTCTGGGTATCCTTGTGCTATTACAGTATATGATATTGTAGTAGCAGGTAATGGTGAAGCTGAGCATGGCATAAACCTCAAGGAAGTTCTGGGAAGAGCACCTGAAGTGAATATTAAGTTGAACCCTCAGAGGTGCAAATTCAGGCTATGAGAAGTCACTTATGTTGGTCATTTATTTACCAGTTCAGGCTTACGACCAGATCCTTCCAAGCAAACAGCAATTCTTGAGATGTCAGCTCCAGACAATGTTGAAGCCCTCAATGTTTTCTTGGCATGGTTAACTATCTAGGCAAGTTTATTCCAGACTTCAGCCAACTTTCAGCACTGCTTAGAGACGAGACATGTAAAGATGTATCCTGGTCATGGTTAAAGCAACACCAAACAGCATTTAATGTCCTGAAACAGAAAATTGCCAGTCCACTAACTCTCAGATACTATGATGTTCACAAATCAGTTATTCTTTCTAGTGATGCTTCTAAATTTGGTCATGCTCCAGTCATTCTTCAAGAGGGTAGACCAGTAGCCTATGCATCCAGACTTCTAACCCAAACTGAGATGCAGTGTGCACAAATAGAGAAAGAACTATTGGCAATTGTGTTTGCATGTTTGAAATTTCATGATTATATTTATGGCAAACCTATCCAGATTGTAACAGATCACCAACCTCTAGTCACTATTTTGAGAAAGCCTATGCATACAGCCCCTACCAGATTGCAGCACATGATGTTGAAATTGCAAATGTATAACTTCAATCTTGTTTACGCAAAAGGCAAACTTCTTTATCTTGCTGTTACATTATCCAGATTTTGAAGTCATGGAAATGAGAATTTTTTCTTCCACACGTCTTCATGAGCTTAGAAGTCACACAGCCTCAGATCCAGTTCTTCAGAAGGTCAATCACTTATCAGTCAAGGATGGCCTTCAAAGGAACCTTGATTACCAGTAGACCTGCAACCTTATTTTCCTTACAGAGATGAGATTTTGTTTGACAATGGTATCATCATGAATGGTCCAAAAGTGATTGTTCCAAAATCCTTGCAGCAAGAGTACATTACTATTTTGCATTGTGGCCACCCAAAAACTGATTCTACCAAATGAAGAGTGAGAGAACTAGTATTTTGGCCTTTTGTGCCACAGGATATTGAGAGAGTACTTTCATCTTGTTCTGTATGTAATAGTACTAGCCACATCACCAGAAAGAACCACTACAGCTAAACCAGATTTCTGAACTACCTTTGTCAACAGTAGCTAGATACATTTTCGAATGGAATGGTCAACATTACTTGGTGTTAGCAGACTCTTATTCAAACTGGTTTGAGATTGACCTATTTCCTAATCTATCATCAAGTACTGTCATTAAGATGAACTGTCATGTTTCAGTCCATGGTAGTCCACAGAAAGTTATTTGTGACAATGGTACACAGTTCACAAGCCAGCAGTTCAAAAGATTTGCAGAAGAGTGTGACTTTATTCATGTTACAAGTAGACCTGAGTACCTGCAGTCAAATGGTTTGGCAGAACGTGCAGTTCAAAGTGCGAACTAGAGAAGCTGAAATGAGACAACAGTGATGTTTTCTTGAATCTCTTGAATCTCAGAAATGATCCTCGTGATAAACATCTTGGTTCACCTGCATAGAGACTTCTGTTAAGACAAACCAGAACCACCCTATCAATTAGTAGTACATTATCCATATACAAGAACAACAGAACAGTGAAGCACTTATTCTAGAAGTTGTATTATGATAAGACCAGCAAACCGCTCAATCCACTAGATAGTGAGGATGCAGACATCCAAAGGTTTTGATCGGATTGGTGTCATGAAAAATATATGTCCAGAGCTGAGATCATACACTGTGGAATCACAAGGAGTAGAGTTTAGGCGAAATCAGAAACATTTGGTCCCAGTGTCCAAGCCTGTATTGCAGTATCATACCTGTGAGAAAGACTCTAAATCTCAGAGCGAGTTATCCAGCATTCCAGTTCCAGAGGACATTCCAGCAAATATCCCTATTTTTATTTATTTGTTTATTTATTTATTTATTTTATTTTATATTTGTTGATTGGGATAGTCCGACTGGATACATGTCCATTTTTAGCGGAGGCCCAGGGGAAAAAAGCTCCAAAACACAATGCATAGAAATTATATAGACAACACATAAGCATAATACATAGAAAAGTTATTATTTTCTTTCTAGAGTAAGGTCTTCAGGAAGTACATTCGATTTTGCCAACAGAGTTGGCAAACAGAGCATCCAGCTGAGTTATTGGATTTGAATGTTCAGAAGTCTAGCAGTTCTGGCATGAGGAGTAAGGAAAAGTTTGATATAATTCCCAGACATCCAGAGAGATGTTGATTTGACTGCTCCATAGGCTGGGAATATTCCTGCCCAGGATATAACACTGTCACTCAAGTCCATATGAGTCAATTTGCTTTTGTCTTTCACGGCATTATGATCTTTCCAGCCAGCTTTGATCTTACCGACTGGATTCACAGGTTTTTCAACTGGACCTTCAGGCTTTCGAGCTGCTTCTCTCACGTTTCGTATCTTACCCAAAAGTAATTCTGCAGTATGTCTTATTGCCGGAACCAAATAACCCAAAAAACAACTGCCGGACCAATTCTCAGGTAACCATTTATATGCCTAATAAAATAACAGTTTTCTACTTTAGTACTAATACGCATCAGCCCTGCATGAAACATTTTCTGATCTATAACTGACAATTGTTTAAAGAAAACTGGATTTTTGTGAATGTCATTCATAGTTGTTTTCAATGAGTTCAAATACGAGTCATAATTAGTATTGCAAAAAGTATTGCCATTACTAGTCTTAATATAACATCGGTAAGATATGGTTATATTGCAATTGCTCCAGCCCACCTGGAGGGTATCATTTTTATAAAAACATACAACTCCTTTTTGTGTGACAGGTAAAAATAAAGCTATTTTGTCCTGTGATCTCACAGTTCCTGTATCGAAAAGTAAATTCTCCCAAGTTTCATTTATCCCCAAAGGGACAGCGGACATTATCAGTCCTCCATATGCTGTTGGTATAGCTGTACAAACCCAGCAATTTGAAATGTTTATAGTCTCTGCATATACATGTTTCATGGCTAGGTTATGTGTTAAAATTTGGATGCCAGTCTATAGACGTTTCATCACGCCTTCCCACTTTCACTTATGTGGTTGTGTGTGGGATAAACCACAACAAGAGGAAAATTGTCACAATTACAGTCAATAAATGTACACTCAACAAAATGATTATGCAACATCTCTGGGGTTGATCTAAATTTCTACTCGCTTTGTTTTTGGCCATCTCAGTCTGGTTGTGTATCAGTCACAAAGTTTTTATCAAGTTGAAAGTTATTTACCAGTTTACAATGTGTCAAATGAACCCAGGACGTCCTCTCGGCCACTCTGACTGCAGTAGGCGTTGCCAACAGAACCTGGTACGGTCCCTCCCACTTTGGACTCGCCCAATTCTTCCTTTTCGTCACTTTCAGCCAAACGTATGTCCCAGGAGCCAAGACTGCTTCCACCGGTCTGGTCTGTTCCTTATCTGAAAAAGAGTTAAACTGCAAAACAGATTTATTTGTTAACAGTTTCCTCATATAACTAGCTAATGAACTGTCAGCCTCTTGCTCTGCAGGCATGAGAGCTTTCCACTGAGGCACATAATATGCTCTCCCAAAACCATTTCAAAGGGAGTCAAACCCTTTACATTTGGAACCGTTCTCATACTCAGCAGTGCTAAAGGCAGACAGTATATCCAATTCTTTTGGGTCTCCTCTACTAGCTTCCTAAGTTTACTTTTTAGGGTACCATTGTACCTTTCCACCAGTCCTGCTGACTGTGGGTGGTAGGCACAATGGTTCTTTAAGGAGATACCAAAAAATCTCCCAAGTTGGTGGATTGTCTGGTTTACGAAATGTGTGCCGTTGTCACTATAAATCCTTTCCAGAATGCCAAATTTAGGGATTACTTCTTTTATCAGGGCTTTCGCCACTGTTGCTGCATCCGGGTTTTTGGTTGGAAAAGCTTCTACCCATTTAGAAAACATGTCTACAATAATTAAACAAAACTTTTTCCCTTCACATTTATTCTATTCTATGAAATCCATACAAATAGTATGGAACGGATACGGTGGTATAGGAAAACTTCCTTGCTTGGTTTTAAATGCTCCTTGTGCAAGGTGCTTGTTACAAGTATGACAAGCTGCACAAAATTTTTTTGTGTAGTTTGTGTATCCATATGTTTGGAATATTCGGTTTACTAACTGTACCATCCCCACTGTTGAGACATGGCACTGCCCATGGCTCAACAAAGCTGCATATCTAAATAAATTAGATGGCAATATTGGTTTTCTTTCTTTGGAAATGTACAGTCCATTCTCAAGAATTGCACCTTGTTTTACCCATTTTTGTTTTTCTGCTTTTGTAGTAAGCGTCTGCATTGTTTTTAACATGTCTAAATCTAAAATCTCAGAGGGTTGTAATTCCTCATTTAAAAGTAAAGTTTCTGAGTCTGAGGCTGCTTGCTTTGCAGCTGCATCAGCTCGTGCATTGCCTTTCGAAATCTTATCCTGTTGTTTTGTATGAGCTACACATTTACAAATAGCTACTTTGGTAGGTAACTGAATAGATTCTAATAACTCCAAAATAAATTGTGCATGATTAATAGGTTTTCCACTAGATGTTATCATTCCTCTATTTTTCCATTGCTGTGCAAATACATGTACTGTAGAAAAAGCATACTGACTATCAGTATATATGTTCACACACTTGTTTTTTGCTAAAGTACATGCCCTCATCAAAGCTATCAATTCATCTGCTTGTGCAGATAAGTTGTGTGGTAAGGATTGAGCTTCTAAAATTTCAGTGTCTGTAACTACTGCATACCCTACCAGATTCTTCCCTGTAGGACCCCTTCTGCATGAGCCGTCCATGTAATATGTCACCTCGGCATTATCCAAGGGCATATCTGTGAGATCTTGTCTAGGTAAAGCTAACTGTTCAATTTCCTGCAGGCAGCTGTGTGGTGTGCCCTCCGCAGGAGTTGAAAGTAATGTTGATGGATTCAATGTCGTACATCGTTCAATTGTCATATGAGGTTGGCTCAGCAGTATAGTCATACACGAAAGATGTCTAGCAGGGGAAAGGTATGCCACTTTTTCTTGCAGTACAATTATTGCAACTGTATGAGGCACTCTCAATGTGAGAGGGTGGAATAATACCACTGAGGCCGAAGCCTGTACTGCCATCGCAGCTGCAACTACTGCTTGTACACAGTGAGGCAAAGATCGCGCCACTGGATCTAACTGTGATGAATAATAGGCTATGGGGCATTGCTTATCCCCATGTTGTTGCATCAATACTGACATCATATATCCTTGCTTACAATCTACGGTCTGAAAAAAACATTTGTGATAATTTGGAAGTCCTAAAACTAATGAAGAAGCTATCAACTGCTTCAACCTGCAGAAAGCCGTTTCTGCTTCGGGTGTCCATTGTAAGATATCTTGTGCTGCCATTGGTGTCTTATATATCATGTCAGTCAGTGGAGCAGATTCCAAAGCATAATCTGGTATCCAACTCCGACAAAAATTAGTTGTACCCAAGAAAGACATCATTTCCTTCTTGGTTGCTGGTTTATGTGCTTGCAAAATTGCTGTTTTTCTTTCCTCATCTAGTATTCTACCTTCATTGGATATTACATATCCCAAGTATCTAACTTGTTTTCTCCAAAGTTGTAACTTACTTTTGTTTACTTTGTGTCCTTGTATTGCTAAAAAGTTCAATAATGCTACAGTATCCTCCCTGCACTGTTGCTGGGTGGGGGCTGCTAGCAAGATGTCATCTACGTAAAGTAGAATTTGACTACCTCCCGGTGGGTAAACCCTGCCAGGTTGCTAGCCATTTCTTGTGCAAATATTGTTGGGCTCTCACAATATCCCTGTGGTAGTCGAGTATACGTATACCTTTTACCCTGAAATGTAAATGCAAACCAATATTGACTATCAGGATGTATAGGTATTGAAAAGAAAGCATTGCTAATATCTACCACAGAGAAATACTTCTGTTGCGGTTCTAAATCGTTTAACAAAGTATGTGGGTCTGGCACCGTAGGTGCTCTAGGTATTACTGCATTATTTACAGCTTGCAAATCGTGTACCATCCGCCATTCCCCGTTTGCTTTTTTAACAGGAAATAGGGGTGTATTACATGGTGAATCAGGAGATTCTACCAGTACTCCTTCTTTGAGTAATGCTGCTATTATAGGCTCAATTCCTATTTCTGCATCCTTTCTCAAAGGGTATTGTCTTTTCTGTGGTCTAAAAGCTGACTTTGGGGTAATTGTAACTGGTCCTGCTGTTCGAATAAGTCCTACATCTGACTTGTCTGTTGACCAAAGGGTTGTTGGAATTTCACATAAGGCCTTTTCTTCTTCTTCTAATAAGAACGCTAATCAGCTGTCCTCACTAGATTGCAAGTGTACAGCTGGATGTGTCTGTGTTAACCAATTCAGTTTTTGTTTTTGTATCCCTTGTTCTGATAGTTCTAAATCAGTCTGTTTTTCCCATCTTGTTACTTTTTCTCCTAAGTCTGCCCATTTGACACTTTTGTTCTTTGTCAAGCTGACATGTGGTAACCGATTTGATCTATACAATGCAAGGAATTCTTGAGGTAACGAACAGCTAACTACACTGTTCCCCTCAGTATCCCAGTACAAAGTACGCAAAACCAATCTAGTTGGACGATTCCTAAACAATTCTTGCTCATACTCTCTACCAGGTCCTGGTGTAGTACAGTAGTATAGAGTACAGTGTAACAAATGCTGTCGATCAGTGTCGAGGGAGGGAGCTTTACTGAAGGCTACGTTCATCAGTTCCTCAGTTACTGCCCCTGGACCAGTCATGACTAGGTCCTGGCTGTACCAGTAAAAAGTTTCACCCTCCGATTGCACTACAAAGGTATCCATTTGTCTCTGTGCCTCCATACCTTGTACAGTTGGAACTACTGCTATGCCAAATATCTGCATAAGGCCTCTGCCCAATAGGTTTACTGGACACTTTGCAGAAACAACAATTTTACTTCTCTGGGTCATACCTGAAACAGGGTCAGTTATTGCTATATCATGGGAAAGTGGTTCCCTATATAGCTGTCCATTTGCTGCTTTCACTAATATATAATCAGGTGATTCGGAATGTTCTGGTAACTTGGAGGGGTGTATCAAAGTCCGTGGCGCTCCTGAGTCACACAGGAATTTGACTTCCCTTCCCTCCACCAGAAGTGTAACTTCGGTTCAGATCTGCTAAGTAGAGTTCTAAACTCAATAATGCTAAGTCCAAAATTTCACTTTCTTCATCCTCCATATCTACTTGCACTTCCTCTACTCCTTCTATCATATTTACATTTGTTTTTTGTTTCTTAACTTTTCCTGATGATTTCTGACTTTCACATGATGTATCTTCACTATCATATAGTCAGTCCTCATCTCCCTTATCTCTGTAATTACCTTTTTGTTTTGCCTACAATCCCTTGCTAGATATCCCTTTTTCCCGCACTTGAAGCATTCACCTCTCTTTTTTTCTTTCTTCAAAATCTTCTGATCGTTTGTCAGACTGTTTGTTCCCCTGGGCATTTTTCTTGCCCTTTTTACCTGGCTGTAATACAAATACTTCAGCTCCGTCTTCAGCAGTGAAGACTTGCGCCTTCTTTTTCTTTTTACTATTAAAATGTCTTTCAGCATGTCTAGCGTATTCGAGTAAGGCTTGTAGCCTCCCTGTTTGATGGTCTATCATATGCTTCGTAATGAAGCTACTAATAGATGCAATGCAACCTTTCAAAAATGCATTTTTTAATTGTTGTTCATATGGGGGATCCTTCGTTTGGTTCTCAGGAACCGACATACCGCTATGATTATTAAAACATTCTAATACTCTAGCATAATACCCATCTATTGTCTCATTTTCCTGTTGTATGCATTGATTAATGCAAGTCCAATCTGCTCTAGGTTTCCATTTCTCAGAGATTCGGTCTGTTAGACCTTTTACTCTGTTGTCTAACTCCGCGTCACTATGTGGGAGGGGTTTAAGCTCTGCATTACGAGGATTCCAGGTGCCACAAATCATGTGCCAATCTGGACCTATAATTTGTCTTACTACTTTTTCTACTTCTTCCCCATTCAAGTGGTAACTCAATCTCATGCCTTGTAAATCTTCTAAAAATTTTGTAAAATTAACTTTCGGATGGGGAATTCCCTCAGTAGCCTTCCGGATATCCTCCGGTGTCCATGGTGTATATACTAAGAGTGTTGGGTCCTGCCCTTCCTGTCCTGCCTGAGGATTTGGAACTTCTATAAGTGGGCATATTTCTTCCTCACTCTCATCCTGTAGGTTTCTCTCTATTTGATATAATTCTGTGTCCCTATGTGTTTTACGTGTTCGGGACCTAGTTTCAATAGGATCTCTAACAAATGGTTGTGGTCTTGCTGAAACTTCAGGATAACATGGAGGCGGACCAGCCTGTCCACTCGCTTCATATCCTGAAAAGGGTAAGGGAGGGGGCAAGGGAGGAGGAGGGGGAGCTGTCGCTATTACCAAGTTATTATCCTCTTTGTCTAGGAATAATGTTTTTGAATTTTTCAGCTTCTGCTCTCTACGATTTGCTTCCTCAATCCACCTGTGTGCCTGAGGAATGCCTAACTGGTGTTGCTTTTTTGCCTGACCTTCCGCATCAGATTTAAGCTGTTTAAGGAGTTTTTTAACTAGTGAAGTTTTATCTAGTTTACCATCAAATTCATATTTATTAACCCATTTCGTATAATACCTAACGTTATCAGAACGTTGTAATTGCATGTATTTTGCGTCTTCGGTTAGGGGCGGATCTCGCGATGTTTTAGTGCACTGATTACCCATGTCAAAGGAAATGTTACGTAACCCTTTTTTATCACGTGATATCAAGTTCTCAGTTCCTGTTCACAGTTTATCTAGAATAACTGCCTACCTTATTCTGTTACCCTGATCTATGACCAAATATACAGTACTTCCTTTTGTCCCTGATCTACAAAACAAATCTTAACAACAATATACTGTAACCTAGTCCCTGATCTAAAACAGATAAAAGGCAAATTCTTCCTACCTGAGCCTCCGGTATTGAGAAAGTCCAAGTTCCGCTTTTCGGCCACAGATCAGAAAGTGGCCAGCCTCTTTACATGACAATTCAGTCTGAGGTCTTTTCATTCAAGAAGAACCATTTCGGTAACTTCTCCTGCGCAGAATTCGACCACCGATACGCTCTGATCTGCGGCTTACCAAGGGAATTCCATCTGCGAAGGACCAAACTGTTAAATAAAATAAGATTTCAATACACAGGAGGTTCAGGTTAAAAAGTTTACTAGTGTACACCAGGAGGCAAAAAACATACAAGTACAGAATTTTGTCTGACATGAAACAGGAAGCACACAATTTTATATAGGTTTAACATTTAAGCTATGCCCACCTTACTGACGTGATATGTCACAGGGCATCTACATCACTTTAGCTTACAGTCTTCTATTCATAAAGCTGTTGATGCTGTATATTTAAAAAAACTTTTCCTCTAGATACAATACGGCCTTGCTATCCAGCTGGTCAGACATAATGTCTTTCTGTAAAGTTATTTCTTCAAGGTTTCATATCAGTTCGAATACAATAGCAGCTTCAGTCTTTTAATACACGTCTTTGTTCTCTGTTACACTTTCTCACACAGCTGCGTGCTATACATATACAAGGCCAAATCATTCCAACAGGAAAGAGCAGAAGATTTCATTATTTCACACATTTAATTTCCTGACCCAGCAGATAATCACTTGTGAAAAGCATAAACATTAAAACTTGCTAAGCTAGCATTCTGCCGGGGTCAAAGATCAGCTTTGCTTCAAGCCACACTGCAGTTTCAAAACTACTTACATTTACACATGAATTAATCCTTACTGTTATATGATTAATAGAATAAAATGCATTATATACTACTTTGCTTTTAAACTAGCATTTCTCATATATTCAAATACACATTTTTCTAACAACTATCTAGGCAAGTTTATTCCAGACTTCAGCCAACTTTCAGCACTGCTTAGAGACGTGACATGTAAAGATGTATCCTGGTCATGGTTAAAGCAACACCAAACAGCATTTAATGTCCTGAAACAGAAAATTGCCAGTCCACCAACTCTCAGATACTATGATGTCCACAAATCAGTTATTCTTTCTAGTGATGCTTCTAAATTTGGTCATGCTCCAGTCATTCTTCAAGAGGGTAGACCAGTAGCCTATGCATCCAGACTTCTAACCCAAACTGAGATGCAGTATGCACAAATAGAGAAAGAACTATTGGCAATTGTGTTTGCATGTTAGAAATTTCATGATTATATTTATGGCAAACCTATCCAGATTGTGACAGATCACCAACTTCTAGTCACTATTTTGAGAAAGCCTATGCATACAGCCCCTGCCAGATTGCAGCACATGATGTTGAAATTGCAAATGTATAACTTCAATCTTGTTTACGCAAAAGGCAAACTTCTTTCTCTTGCTGTTACATTATCCAGATTTTGAAGTCATGGAAATGAGAAATTTTTCTTCCACACATCTCGATGAGCTTAGAAGTCATACAGCCTCAGATCCAGTTCTTCAGAAGCTCAATCGCTTTATCAGTCAAGGATGGCCTTCAAAGGAACCTTGATTGCCAGTAGACCTGCAACTTTATTTTCCTTACAGAGATGAGATTTTGTTTGACAATGGTATCATCAGGAATGGTCCAAAAGTGATTGTTCCAAAATCCTTGCAGCAAGAGTACATTACTATTTTCATTGTGGCCACCCAAAAACTGATTCTACCAAATGAAGAGTGAGAGAACTAGCATGTTGGCCTTTTGTGCCACAGGATATTGAGAGAGAAAGAAAGAACCACTACAGCTAAACCAGATTCCTGAGCTACCTTCGTCAACAGTAGCTAGATACATTTTCGAATGGAATGGTCAACATTACTTGGTGTTAGCAGACTCTTATTCAAATTGATTTGAGATTGACCTATTTCCTAATCTAGCATCAAGTACTGTCATTAAGATGAACTGTCATGTTTCAGTCCATGGTAGTCCACAGAAAGTTATTTGTGACAATAGTACACAGTTCACAAGCCAGCAGTTCAAAAGATTTGCAGAAGAGTGGGACTTTATTCATGTTACAAGTAGGCCTGAGTACCTGCAGTCAAATGGTTTGGCAGAACGTGCAGTTCAAAGTGCGAACTAGAGAAGCTGAAATGAGACAATAGTGATGTTTTCTTGAATCTCTTGAATCTCAGAAATGATCCTCGTGATAAACATCTTGGTTCACCTGCATAGAGACTTCTGTTAAGACAAACCAGAACCACCCTATCAATTAGTAGTACATTACTGGTTCCATATATCAAGAACAACAGAACAGTGAAGAAGCACTTATTCTAGAAGTTGTATTATGATAAGACCAGCAAACCGCTCAATCCACTACAAGAAGGGGAGATAGTGAGGATGCAGACATCCAAAGGTTTTGATCGGATTGGTGTCATGAAAAATATATGTCCAGAGCTGAGATCGTACACTGTGGAATCACAAGGAGTAGAGTTTAGGCGAAATCAGAAACATTTGGTCCCGGTGTCCAAGCCTGTATTGCAGTATCATACCTGTGAGAAAGACTAAATCTCAGAGCGAGTTATCCAGCATTCCAGTTCCAGAGGACATTCCAGCAAATATCCCTATTTTTATTTATTTGTTTAGTTATTTATTTTATTTTACATTTGTTGATTGGGATAGTCCAACTGGATACATGTCCATTTTTAGCGGAGGCCCATGGAAAAAAGCTCCAAAACACAATGCATAGAAATTATATAGACAACACATAAGCATAATACATAGAAAAGTTATATTGTGAATACATAACACAGACGAGTTACATACATTGGTCGAGCAAGCAATTATACATAAGTTTGTTTGTAACTTAATATAAGTAGATTGAATAATGAAATTGTGGTATAGCACTTAAATAGTGGAGATGGTGTTAGTCTAGTTTAGAGCAGGAACATAGCCAGTGTAATTTAAAATATTTTCTGAGACTTTTTTTGAATAGAGAAAGTGAGGATTCTAGAGTAAGGTCTTCAGGAAGTACATTCCAGATTTTGCCAACAGAGTTGGCAAACAGAGCATCCCCAGCTGAGTTATTGGATTTGAATGTTAGAACCAGAAGTCTGTTAGATGAGCGAAGTGGCCTGAGGTTACTATAGGGGCTAGTGATGTTTTTAAGTGCAGGTGTATTTTCATGGTGGTTAAGGACTTTATGTGCTACTATAAGCTGGTTGAAGTGCACTAGGGTGGGTAGGTGAGAAAAGGCAATAGCAGTTCTGGCATGAGGAGTAAGGAAAAGTTTGATCTTGTAAAAGGAGCCAAGTTTTTTTATTAATAGTTTTGATAGTTTGATTGACATGCAAATGAAATTTGAGGTTATTGCCTGCTATAATTCCCAGGAGTTTGGTTTGGACATCCAGAGAGATGATAGTGTCATTATTAGATTTTATGGTAAAGGATGGAGGGAAGGACCTTTGAGTGGGGGAGAAAAGAAGCATCTTAGTTTTGTTGGGGTTTAAGATCAGACGGTAATTGGTGAACCAATTTTCAATGGTATTAAAAGTATTCTGGGTTAATGTCAGAAGAGTTGTTGGTGAGGTAGCTGAACAGATCAAGGTGGAACCATCTGCATACTGAATGCAGGTAGCATTAGGGATGATTGAGTGGAGGTCATTAATAAAGATAGAGATAAGTAGGGGTCCTAGAATAGAGCCCTGGTGGACTTCTAGGGTGATGGGTAGACAGGTAGATAGCTTGTCTTCCCAAAGGGCTGCTTGTTGTCTTCCAGACAGGTAAGATTGAATCCATTGGAGAGAAAGGTGGTCTAAGGAGAAGGCCTTCAGAGTTTGAATGAGTAATTGGTGGTTAACCATATTGAAAGCCTTGGAAAGATCAAGAAAGAGTGCTGAGGAAAATATGTTGTTGTTGTTGCAGTTGTGGTTAACGACATAAGAGAAAGAGAGGAGAGCTGAGGTGGTACTATGGAATGGCATAAAGGCATGCCGAGAGTCAGCTAGCAGCTTGTTCTGAATAAGATAGTGCATAAGGTGTTTTTGGACACATTTCTCCATAATTTTAGCTAGTGGTGACAAAATAGCTATAGGTCTGAAGTTTGACAGTTCAATGGAGTTACCTCCTTTATCTAGGGGAATAACATGGGATATTTTCCAGATTTAGGGGATGGTAGCTTTGAAAATAGTTCTATTGATCAAGATAGAGATAGGGTATGCTATGACATCCACATCTTTTTGAAAATACTCTGCGGGGAAGAGGTCAGCAGCTAGGGTGGTAGGCTTTAGCTTCTTGATTAGGGCTTTCATTAGTGGAGAGGGAATGTCCACCAGAGATTTATGGTTAGCCGCACATGAGGTTGGAGTACAGGTTTGGCCTTGGTGCAAAAGTTTGTTTAATCCAGCCCAGAACTTTTGAGGTTTATTGTGATGTTTGTGTTGCAAATGGCAGTAGAAGTTTTTTTTGTCTAGAATGATAGATTTTTTAGTGTCATTCCTTAGCTGTCGATATTTAAGTTGATAATGTAGGGCTTTTGTTGAGCGCCAAATGGCCCATGCTTTGTTTCTGAGTATGATTTTAGATTTGGTTTCTTCTGAAAGCCATGGTGCATTTTTCTTTTGGTTCTAATGGAGTGGGCAGGGGCATGAGAATCAAGGATAGCAAGGAATTTAGTACTGAAGTGATCTACTGCTTCATCTAGTGGAAGTTGTTTTAGAGCTGACCAGGTGCAAGCCTTGAGTTCATTTTGAAAGTTGGTGAGGTTAAAGTTCCATTTGTTTCTTATTGTTTTATAGGTGGGCTGATGGGGGTTATCCGCCTTGAGCTTAATTATGCATGTAAGACTTACATATGTTATATCACTTATGTTGTCAGGAGGCAGAGTCCCTGACTTATACATCTGAGGATAGCTATTGATAACTATCCAATCTATGGTACTATCTTTACTACTGGGTTTACTAATCCTGGTGGGGAGGATATGGTCTGTTTAAACCCATATAGGATTACATGTGCAGTAGGAGATTCTGAGGAACAGATGTTCCAATCAATGTTGACGTCTCCAAAGACAATAGTTTCTTGGGGGTACTTACTAGATAACCATTGTAGGATGTATTCTAGGGTGTTAACATTTTTACCTGAGGGAATGTACAGTCACCATCCACCTCATATTATTCGCAATATACCAAAACCACAATTTTTGCAAATTAAACGTATTTGCTCCTTCAATCAAGCTTACAAATCAGGTAAAAATGATCTTTTTAATAGATTCCTCAGTAGGGGTTATCAGGTGGGGACCATACATAGTGCTAGTATGTATGCTGCTAGGTCTGACCGAGAGGATCTATTACAATATCGACCAAAGCTTGACATATTGAATGAACATACATCTCAGAATATTCATTTGGTTACCACCTACAGTCATAACACAAACAAATTTTGAGACATTATCAATAACCATTGGAACATTTTATTAGCCAATGAAAGACTGGCTAATATTCTCCCCCCTCAGTGTCTATTCTCTTATTGTAGGGGAAGGACAATCAACTCATACCTTACTCATTACAAAAAGTGTTCCATCACCAATTTTCACCAAACTACCTTATTTGGAGACAAGTTGACAGGCAGCGGTCCCTGTGGACATTGTAGTGCATGCGCACGCATGTGTAAAACTAAGGAGTTTACCAGCAGCAACACCTCAAAAATATACATGATTAATATTATAGGTAATTGTAGTAGCGATTGGATTATTTATCTAGCCAGATGCTTTTGTTCCGCCTTCTATGTCGGACAAACCTCACGTCTACTGAGATTTAGGATCATTGAGCATCTAAGTGACATGAGGAATAAAAGGCTTACAAATGCCCTTTATAAACATACATTAACCCATCATACTGCAATATTCCAATTCATTATTATAGACAAAATTCAGGGGACTAGAATGTGCAAGTCAGGGTGGCATAGCAAACAATGAAAAAGAGTCAGGCTGGATAGTGAGGTTGGGAGCTCTCTTTAAACCTGGCCTGAATGAACATAATTGATTTGGTATGCACCAATAGGGGGACAACAGCAATTTAGAATGCATTATTTAAACATTGTGTGTTTCTTCAAGTATTAACACTGAGGAAGGCTATTTAAAGCCAAAACTGGTTTGTTGTATTTTGGTCAGCCACCTTTTATACTAATAAATGAAATTTGATCCACTTTGGTTGTGCTGGACTTTTGTGGTTTACCTTGGATTGTTGGTCTAGTCTGTGCACTTGGCCTCACTTGCGTGGTTTTGGGTTTTCGAAATGTACACAAAGACAATGTATCTGTACTTGTTTTTGTTGATTTGTAGTTTGGTAATAAGAATTTCTGCATTATTAAGCTGGGGAGGTTGTAGGGTGTCTGAGGTAACAGGGTAGATTTGTAGAGTACGGCTACCCCAACACCCTTTCTTGTGGACTGGTCTAATCTAAGTATATGATACCCTGGGAGTAGTACCTCATTGTCCTTAGTTGTAGGTTTTAACCAGGTTTCTCTGAGACATAATATATCTGGGGAATGAACTGCTAGGAGGGCATGCAGGTTATGGACTTTATTATTGAAGCTTCTGATGTTTAGATGACAGGCTAGGAATGAATTTGGGGGCCTATTTGACAGATTTATATTAGAAGGGTTATTGGTATGGGATCTAGGCACATCAGGTGAGGATGGGCCAGGGTTAGGGTGGATGTCTCCATGCATCGTGACATTATAGTGTAATCTGTCTATGAGTTTCAGTATTTTATTTATACGTTTTTGATAGTTTCTGGTTTTTGGGCTGATGTAACTAGCTCTAATAAGTTGGTAATATTCAGGGTTTAAGGAGATGGGAGATAGGGGAATTAAGAAGTGTTCATTTTTATTTGAAACTGGTGGAATTGAAGTTTGGAATCTAGGGTAGTAGTATCCTAGTTAGTACTGATTTTCATAGATGGTGTAGAGATATGGAAGTAGCAGGAGGGGTGGTAGAGGAAGTCATCTTTTGGCTGTTCCCGTTAGGGGTCACCACAGCAGATCATCTGTTTCCATTTCTTCCTGTCCTCTGCATCTTGCTCTGTCACACCAACCACCTACATGTCCTCTCTCACCACATCCATAAACCTTATCTTAGGCCTTCCTCTTTTCCTGTTACCTGGTAGCTTCATCCTTAGCATCTTTTTTCCAATATACTCAGCATTCCTCCTCAGCACATGTCCAAACCACCGTAATCTTGCCTCTCTGGCTTTGTCTCCAAACCTTCCAACCTGGGCTGACCCTCTAATATACTTATTCCTAATCCTGTCCACCCTCGTCACACCAAGTGCAAATCTTAACATCTTTTAACTCTGCCACATCCAACTCTAATTCCTGCCTTTTTGTCAATGCCACTGTCTCCAACCCAGATAACATAGCTGGGGTCACTACCCTCTTGTAGACCTTCCCTTTCACTCTTACTGGTACTCGTCTGTCACAAATCACTCCTGACACTCTTCTCCACCCACTCCGTCCTGCCTGTACTCTCTTCTTCACCTTTCTTCCACACTCACCATTACTCTGAACTATCGATCCCAAATATTATACTCATCCACCTTTGCCACCTCTACTCCTTGCATCCTCACCATTCCTCTATCCTCCCTGTCATTCACACAATTATATTCTGTCTTAGTCCTGCTGACCTTCATTCCTCTTCTCCCTAGAACATATCTCCATCTCTCCAGGGTCTCCAGGGTGGTAGAGAAAGTAATGGGAATATTTTGTATACTAGCATTGCTACTGGCTGGGGCATTGTACTGATAATATATTTAGAACAGAATGTATTGAGAAGACTAAGTAATTGGCGGCTGATAGAGGGTAGAGCTGTTAATTAGCAGGTAACTGTTGATAGGCTAGTAAGGAGGAGGCATGGTTTAGGTACTATACATTTAGCAGCACCAGGGGTGGGGTGGGATTAGGGGGCAGGTCTGAGAGCAGAGCAAGCCTGAGCGGAGCGAGGCTAAACCAGATCACAAGATACTTGTGGAAGTACGTGTAAGGTAGGTATTATACAGAATGTAAAATGGTATATTTTTTTTAGAGTTAAAGAGCAAGGTTAGAATACAATTGTGGAGGAAGTATAGAATTTGTATTTTGCCTTTGGAGAGAAAAATTAACTAGCAACTTTATGTTACCCAATTTTAAAAGTTTTAAAGTTTTATGGGAGCTGAGGTGATTAATTGCCAGTGCTGTGGACCCAGTTCAGCATTAAGTTATACATAGATTATACATACCTCTCAACTGTACAGATTTTCACAGAATGTCCAGATTTTTACCTTATATTTTGGTCCATTTTTCATAAAATTGTGGCTTTCTGGCAAATTAGTGTGTAAAGATTGGGGGAAGATGGGCGAAGGCTGCCAGCCTAGTCAAATAGAATTTGATGCATAATTCTATCATTTGTAAATGTAAATGTAAAATACAGGCTTGAGTTCTTAAATGAAAGAAAAACTGGAAAATGTGAACTTCAAGATTGTAGCAACATTGCCATCTGCTGTAAGGAAAACTAAGCCAAGCATTTCACATCTGATTTTTTGAAGTTAAAATTATGACTTGTATACTCTTTTGATCTAAATAGTGGTGCCGAAGTGGCTGGCTGAACACATTCTTTCTATTGTCTTAACTTAAGGAATAATTGCTAGAGTGTACATGTGAAATGTCTTTTATTGTTGTAATTTCCTGCGCAGGTGTTAGCTTGCTAAATAATGTGGCCTTTTTGCCTGGGAACTCCAGACTAAGTGTCAAAATGATGTAATGTGTATACTGGGAAAACCTAAGTGTCAAAATGATGTAATCCGAGAGGGCCCTAGCAGAGCTGTTTGTTACTGAGTTTAAAAACTATTGCTCAGAGAGAGACTGTGAGCATTTTGATCTTGATATCCAACTTATCAGCACTCTGCCTGTTGTCTTATGTAAGTAGTATCTTAGAAGTATGTTTTCTGGTAGAAATAGCTAGGACTATAAAGATTAGATTAGTGATTTTTCTGTTATATCAGAACTTTCCTACTGTATTGTTTTAAATTTCTGTGTGATCTCTGAACTCTTAGATATCATTGCGGTGTAGTAGTATTGTTTTGTGTTTTAATTATTTTATTCTTAAATATTTTAAAAACCTTTTACCTGTCACTGGTTTCTGTAGAGATAAGTAAGCTCTAGAGTACATTGTATGCTTATAAGGGATCCTGTAATAAGCCCTACCAATAAGCCTTAGACTGATTAGTCACATTACCAATTGAATAGTAATATTGCACAGTAATAATTGGACACCCTTTTAGGGGCCTTTGGGTAGCTGATAAGTATTAGCTGGTGGTGGCAGAAATTACTACCGTATAGTCTGGGTAAAGGGGCACAGATGGAGAATCTGTGTCAGGCTTTCCCAGGAGTGTCTGTGAAGTTGTATAAATACTTAAAGTGTGTGTGGAGTGTCAGCTACCTGGGCAGGGACATGAAGCACTGGTGGGACAGAGAGGGGACTGGAGGTTAGCTTGCCAGCTAGGCTGGCATCTGGACCCTGTAGCTGTGCCAGTGGGGAGTCTTATTGGGGACCTGGAGAGCAAGGGAGCAAACAGCCCCAGACTGACTGTGATATATGTGTGCACTTAAGGGAAATTGTACTTTACTGTGTGTATTTATTATCCTTTCCTCTTATATGAGACACCCTCCCTGTTGTTAGTGGGGAGGATTGAGGCTCCTTGATTGCTGGGCCAGGGCACGGTCATCACATAGTGTCAAATCATTAAAGACTGGTTAGAAAATATTGACAGACATTTGAGTTTTAGACTTCATACTGATCAGAAAATTCATGCTAATGCAAAACCTGTTATTCTATCAAGTTTCTAAGTTTGTAAGAGCAATATTTTGAAATTGTCCCTATTTGTATGACATTTTTTATGGCTTTGTCCAGCTATCTTACTCTAAGAGGTTGAGAGGTATGATTATATAGAGACAGTTTGAAGATAGTAACCTTATGCAGACTTTTAAATTAGAGGGGCTGGATGGTTAAGCCTTCCATTAAAATCGCAAGTAGGGAGATGTCCTTTAGCGTTGTAAGCCTGTCAATGGGAGCAGTAGGTGGACAGTACCTGGAAGGGGGATATAGTGATTAGAGTTTCTTTTCAGTAAATAAGATTAAGAGCACCGGTTAAAAACATTTAAACAAGCAACAGGTACACTAGGAGCTTTACTATCACAAATTGTTGAAATAATAATCTTTATAGCATTTTTGATTAGCATTAAGTTTTAAAACTATTTGCCTACAAGCACAGGCTAGCAATCTAATAAATATAGGTAATATAGCACTTTGTGTAGCATTTGGTTTAAAACACATTTAGTTTAAGGCTCTAAATCACGTTCTAATGAAAGAAGTATCTAGCACACTTATTTTAGTTACAGATAAGTATTCATAACCAGTCAAGGTAACCATGTACCGTATCAAGTACAAATCACCATTAGGTTTAAAAGCACAAGCATGCTTCAAAATAATGACAAGCTTTTTGCACGACTTATTTTAGTTATAAGCAAGTTTGCATGGCCAGTCTAAGTAACCATACGTAATGCCAAGAACAGATCACCAACACACTATCAGACACTATGTAGCAGCAAAATCTGTTATAATACAAAATTTTCAGCTAGCAGATATAGTCAAACAGAAGTGTTTTTAGCAGAATACATATAAATGAAATAAAACAAATCCTATACGCAGTTTAGTTACATACCGCACTTCAGGAGAAGTCAGCCGACTGAGCCGTCGATCACTGGGAGTTTGAAAAATGGCTGTTTGTGTAAGGTGAGTATGTAACCTCGGTTCAGTTGCTGGAAGGGGAGGGAATCCAGCACCTGATAGGCTAAACTAGATCACAAGATACTTGTGGAAGTACGTGCAAGGTAGGTATTATACAGAATGTAAAATGGTATATTTCTTTTAGAGTTACACAGCCAGGTTAGAATACAATTTTGGAGGAAATATAGAATTTGTACTTTGCCTTTAAAGGGAAAATTAACAAACAACTTTACGTTAGCCAATTTTAGAAGAATTTTAAAGTTTTATGGGTGCTCAGGTGATTAATTGCCAGTGCTGTGGACCCACTTCAGCATTAAGTTATACATATATTATATAGAGACAGTTTGAAGATAGTAACCTTATGCAGACTTTTAAATCAGATGAGCTGGATGGTTACGCCTTCTGTTAAAGTCAGAATTAGGGAGATGTCCTTTAGCATTGTAAGCCTTTCAATAGGAGCAGTAGGGGGATGTTACCTTATGCAGACTTTTAAATTAGAGGGGCTGGATGGTTACGCCTTCTGTTAAAGTCGCAAGTAGGGAGATGTCCTTCAGTGTTGTAAGGCTTTCAATGGGAGCAGTAAGGGGACAGTACCTTTTGCAGACTTTTAAATTAGAGGGGCTGGATGGTTAAGCTGTCCATTAAAATCGCAAGTAGGGAGATGTCCTTTTTCAATGGGAGCAGTAGGGGGACAGTACTGTGCTTCAGAAGAAGTCAGCCAACTGGGCCGTGGAACACTCGGAGTTTTCCCTATTCCTGAGAAGAATCCTGAAACTCCAGAATCTGTTCACCAATGACTGTCACTGTTGCTAAACCCAGTTCTGATTGCTATATCACTAGATCAGGTTGCATTTCCAGACCATGTCACAGATACATGGCAACTTGGACATGAATGTTGTGTTTATTTCTTATTGTCTGTACAACTGCATGCTTCTTTTCAAATCTCATTATACTGTGGGCAATTCATTAAAGGGGGAGGATGTAGATCAATATTATGTATACCTTTAAGAAGCTTTCTAGTGGCTTGCACAAGTGTCTAAATACTGAGTACATGTGAGCCTGACTACCATTTTCTAGTAAGCTTTTGAGATGTTAGCATGCCTGTCTGTGTAGTCTGTCAGTTAATAAGTTCATTTATATTTTGTACTGCTGCTATCCATCCTGATGTGTTTCTGTGTAATAAAGCATGTAAATGAACTACTCTGCCTGTTCGTCTTCAATTGTAAACAAAAACGAGCAACACACACCAAATACATTTCACAAGGCTTGGTTTTTTGGGGTCCTTCTCCTTTCCAATTAATTAACAAACTACCCTCTGACTTTCCCCAAAGTCAAAATCGACTTTATACTGATGATATAGCTCCTACTAAAGGAAATAAAAAAAAACCTTCAGCACCACAGAAATCCCTTCAAACCAACTTTTCAGTACTCTGGAAATGGCTTGAAACAAACAAACCTGAAATTAATATTCTAAAGGCTAATGATGTGCAATTTGAGAGCACAAGAAAACTTGTTAATGTTACAGTGCCATTAATTAACAACCCCATCCACACATGTCTGCCTAACAATAAAGAGCAAAAATATCTTCTCAGCCTTATTGATTATACAGTAACCTTTTAAACACATATGGAACAGCAATCCCCAAAAGTACTAAATGGGTTAAAAGTAGCCTAAAAAGTGTCCAGCCTTCTGATGCAGGAAGTATGCCATGTGTTTATACCCCACCTTGACTATGGTCTCCTTCTATCATTGTTTTTGAAGTCTTCTTGCAACACCTTCCTACTACAAAAAATAGAACACAAAACTGCAAGTTTTTTTTTCATCTTGCACAAAATAACAAGCATTATACCATTATCAAAAAAGGTTCCCAATTACTGCCAGAGCTTCTTTGATCCAGGACTCTCTCACTTAGAAACATACCTGACTCTTTCTGCCCTCCAATTAGCTGCAGTCTATTATCTCATTCCTCCAGCTTTCTATGAAATCATGATGCTGTTAAACATATGAGAGACATCTTTATTCTTTCCTTCTTAAAACTTTCTTTCATAACGTAGAACTTCCACCCCAAGAAAGTAATGCGAATGTCTCTGCTTTATTGATAAGAGTTGAAAGTCCACATCCAAAATCTAAAGCCACTGAACACATTACCTCACAATAAACCTCCATGCCATATTCAGTCTCTGATAATGTTATAACATGGGCCATATTATAAAGCTATCCACTGTTATGCTTTGATGTAACATTAGCAAGATGGTAAGATATTACTATCTAGCCTGCTTAATTTAGCATTGCTCATTTCTGCCATTCACACTGATATCTATGCAATTACTATCTCACTGTGAACTTTCTATATTGTATAACTATTTCTTTAAAGTGCAGCAAAACTTCCTAGAGTTTTAATATTTAAATTAATCGTATCAGTGTGCCCTTTTCCTTCTTCTGCATTTCCTGTACAGCTTACTTTATATTAACATATTTGTCGTATTCTATTCTTCCTGAAAAAAAAACATTTTTCAACACTAGTTAAGATCTCTTCATGAAAAAAATCCTTCTTAACGTAACACCTCTAGAAGGAGAAAGCAAACTGCTTATATGCAAATTTGCATATTAAAATACCGATATTCTATATCACTCTCTATATTTTTTCTACAGTCTTATATCAATATTGTATTTAATCTGCATGTAATCATTTGTATATATGCTTTTTATTGCACATTTTACTGTAAGAGCTTTACTCTCTGGGCAGCCACTGAAAATAGGCTATTTTTAGCTCAGATGGCTTTTCTCAGCTTACCTAAAATGAACTTATGAATTGTTAGGTCTTTCTTTGCTTTAGCATTGTAGTGTTTATGTTCTTTGTTTCAGTAAATATCCCATTCTATTAACATTAGTTAATATAATGGGATGTTTTTATTGTGTTTACATTTTCCTGTGATGTGTCATGCCAGTGAAAATGGTCTTTGAACTGGTTCACTCACCATGTGAACAAACTTAAATAAATAAATAAAATAAAATAAAATATATTGGTCTTCTAACTAAGCTTTTATAGCCCAACATTTACTTTAAGAAGATTTGGCCAAATACAATAAATTCCAGTGAAAAAAAATTGACAAAAGGAGAACTTTACATCCCCCAGATATCCCAACGTTAATTATAAATAGCTTATTGGCAAAAGGAGAATTTTACATCCTCCAGATATCCCAAAGTTAATTCTAAATAGTTTATTGGTACAGGTGTTACATAGATATATATATATATTTAGTCCCTATGCAAAACTCTGGGTCTATATTATATTAGCGAAAATCCTGTTAAGCGAATATGAAAACACTGACACATATTGCGCGAACCATCAATATGCTGAATGCACTAAACCGCAAAATTCAAAAAGTTGAATCCCCATAGTCGTCCAACTCCACCTCCCACTACATACTGCCTACCCAAACAAAATAAATAAACCACATACATGCACTGACCAAAACCCTACTTCTAACCCTAAAGTAAAGCACCAAAACCCTACTTCTAACTCTACACTAAACGTTACATACATTACTATCTATGCACTTACCTTAACCTGCACCCTAACCCTAAGGTCCATAACTATCGCACACTTACCCTACAGAGACATACCAAAACAAAATAAATAATCCACGCACATACATTTAACAAAACCCTAATTCTAACCCTACACTAAACCTTACATACATTACCTATCTATGCACTTACCTTAACACACACCCTAACCCTAAGGTCCGTAACTATCGCCCACTTACCTTAAGGAGCTATACCACAGATGGATCAACCATGACACTTCGACATTTCAAAGTTTGCAGTTTTGGACATTCTGCGTTTCCGTGGTTCGCGCAATACATGTTGCTCTTTTCGTATTCGCGTAAAAGGACTTTCGAGCATCTGAATGGAACCCCAAAACTCTTTACATTGTTTCTGTCATATCTTTTCAATAGGTGCAGCCTAATTTCATTTGATAAAACTGCCATAACCCTACTTATTCCAAAAGTGGTCCAAGTGAAACTAAGGCCATGGGTGGGAGATAACTGATTCTGCCATTACTGAGTAAGTGAAGAAATATAATCCATTTTCCATTGAAAATGCCCTTCTACAGAGACAAATATGTAAATTTTATTGAGGCCCTCTTGCCCAAATTACAAATAATTGTGATATCATCCTTTGGCTGGATTTGGTATTTTGTACTTGCAAGGTTATCTTTACATAAAGTTTGTGAGGATAAACATTAATATTTTCCAAATTAAAAGTGTAAGGGTACTTACGTATTATCGCAACCAGATTTTCTCGGTTGCGATAATACGTTTGCTGGCTTGAAAACAGCTACAGGAAACACTGTAAGTTGTCACTCTTTGTGTTTACCGTTGAAAAGCTAGTTTTGCTGACATTAAGGAAGAGAAGCAATCGGGGAAATCTTTACCTGTTTTGCGTGCATGACGGACGCATGCTTCAATTGGCAGGGCTGGTCTGTTACTGATGAAAGGAGTACTTTTACTGTGAAGAAGCAATACTGACAAGAAAAAGACGGCTTGGAAATGCTTTCTGCTGAGCTCTTTATTTATTAAACGGTAAACTATTTATGTATCACACATTTTATTTTTACAGAAAACTTGCAAAACGTAAAGCTTTGTGGAACTGATGCTGGATGATGTTAACAGGTGTTTGGGAATGGAATGGTTGATGGCAGGGTTTTGGTTTGGGGTTCAAAAGAACATGTATTACACAACCTTTAATGTGAACAAAAATACAGTAATTGACACAGCAACATTACTTTCTTTCTTCATTTTCACTGATAACCCTGCCTAAAACAATGTGTAATTTGAACCAAAACACAATAACTGACTTTCATAGCACCTGTGCTTCTATATTAACATTGGGAAGCACACTGTATTACAAGAAAGATAAGCTGCCCGCAAACAGCATATGTAAACAGAAACATGATTTTCTACATTTTCAAAGATATCCCCGCCTAAAATAACCTTCAGTGTGAAGGAAAACACACTAATTGACATTATCACAGCATTAATGTTTATATTTGCACATCGGGAAGCAACCGGTAGTAATGCGAAAAGTTGGTTGCAATAATACGTAAATACCCATTTAAGTTATAATATGCCATAGGTGTATTCAAGATATGTTTAGAATTACACTTCATAAAGTATTTGGCTATGTTTATAGTTTGAATGCTTTGCTGCAGTTTTAGATAGTCATGTTCATACTTAATATCTATAATTAGTAACTCATTTAGTTTAGGTTTTATTTGGCAACAGAATCTGGGTTTTCATTTAAGATTAAAAAGAGATTTTAAAAGGTTTACATTTTGTATTAAGATATTTGCATGCACCATTAACACATTTCACATATACTGTAGTTTGGGTTCAAATTGCAATTTCTGTTTGTATTATAGTAACTTATGTTTAATTTATGTATAAACTAGCTAAAATTTCTCTATTAAATCATTGTCATGTAAGTTGTATCTATTCTTAACCAATGTTTTCATACTATGTCTAATTTGGTATAATTACTTAAACTGTAGTTGTTTTTTGTATTATTTTTAAAGACTGTAAAATTATTGTTCTTAAAATGTTTTGTAATACAGTAAGGCTATTCACCCCTGACCCCACACTGAAAATGGACTCCTACCCAGTTGAAGTTTCCCAGTAATCAAATGTCAAAACATAAATAAATTAATTCCTGACTTCATATTACTGTAACAAAAGGACATTGTAGTTATAAAACATACTATGTAGGGAAACATAAAATGTACGTTGCTCATATGACACTGTCAGCTATACAACATATTTTGATGCATTTATAGTAAGACCCGTAATGAATTGCTTCAAAGATTTTCTATACTTGCATTTGTAATATGTTTGGGTTTACATTACTAACTGTGGTTGTGCAACCTATAAGATGAGGTAATTCAGTGTGCACTGCTACCTGGAGTAATAGCCAAACCAGCAACCATTTTGTGTTTTTCACTTCTTTAAATCTGCTGAGCAAAACTAGATCTTTTAAGAGATAATCTGTGAGCACTGGTCTACTTAAATGACCTGCTCAGTATTACAGGGTGTGCATATGGAGAATGATGACCATTTTGCACACCTGACCAAATTCTTGTTCTCATTATTGTTTGACTTTACTTAAGAATTTGACTACTGAAAGGAGGTAACCAAGACCTCTAACTATTACATATTCAAAAAATGTGAATATATTTTCCTTTGTGAAAGGATAGGCAGTCGATTTAATGTAAGTTTTCAAAGTGAGGAAACTAGTCTGCTTGGCTCTGATTTTTGTAAAAGTCTTATGAATATTTTTCAAGGAATTAGTGAGCCATAAGATGTGACTGATCTGCTTCTGTAGTTTATGACACCATTTCTCAAAAGCCAGATTGTCTGATGAAGCAAGTCAGACGATGTCGTATACTTAAGACATTAACTACTTCATATGCATTTTATGTGAGATCAAATTTATAAGGTTAATAGACAATGAAAAAGTGAGTTTGATGTGCATTTCTGTATTTGTGTGTGTGTGTGTGTGTGTGTGTGTGTGTGTGTGTGTGTGTGTGTGTGTGTGTGTGTGTGTGTGTGTGTGTGTGTGTGTGTCTGTGTGTGTGTGTGTGTGTGCATGTGTGCGCATGTGAGCATATGAGCACCCAGTAAGTGTGTGTTTATATATTACTTGCATAAATCAGGTTCACAGATTGAGTTTGCCCTTCTGTTCAGCAATTAAATCAATTTACTCCACGGTGTACATTGTAGATAATTTGTGCTTTACCTTCTTCTGTGGTTGAACTTGAGTTCAACCTGCCATAAGAAGTGCATGCAAATCCTTAGTGACCCATACACTGTCTTGGCTATTTAATTCAGTAAGTATTTCTGTGTGTGTGTGTGTGGGGGGGGGGTGACAGTATATAATAATTTGCCCTGCATTCTAAATTCCAGTGCTCCTGCTGTATTGTAGCTTTCTGAGAATTCATTAGTGGCAGTAATGCCTTGTGTTAAGAATTGTTGTGTTGTGTCTTTCAGCTTTTCTTGGTTAGGGGTCACCACAGGAGAACTCCGGTCCACTAATGATTGGCAGTAGATTTTTATGTGCCAAGTTGCCAGCTCTGACGCACAACCTTCAACAAAGGTACACCCGTTCACGCATGTCTCCACACAGAAGACGCTCTAGCTGAGAATCAAACAGGACAACGTCATACTGTGAGGCGACAATGCTACCGCAGCACCACCACCGCAGTTACTTTAATTAAACAACTGGGTATAGTAAAGAGCATAAATATATATGAATAAACCATGTGAAATCTGTATTTAGAACTAATTATTTTATTTATGAAAGGTTTTGTTTTAGCCATTTCATCATCACATAATGTATAATAGCATTATCAGTTTGCTTTCATAATGAATTTTGTATAAGTAGTATATTTATGATGCAATACTGTGTTTAAATCTTGGAAAGCAGAAGCTCAAAATCCTATTAGTTTCTTTAGATGATTCAAAAACGTTTGTTCTTCTTGTTACTGTAAAAAGTCAGTTGTACATATTGTATAAAAGCTGGGGGCCCTAAAAAACTGAGGTCATCCTGACAAACTAACTGATGATCAGGCCAAACAAAATAATATGCTTTAAGACAGTGGATGGAAAATGGAAGAAGTCAACATTTCCTTATTATTACTTGACATAACAAATATGAGTAATATTGTAACAGAAATGGTAATGTTATGAGTACTTCTCAAAAAAAAAATGGTGGAGCCCTGTGAGACAGCTCCGGCTCAGCAGGAAAATGTGCATTATTTGTTTACTTACTTGGCAATTTTTAAGGCAAAGACTAAATCAGGGACAAAAAGAGACTGTAATGTAACTAATAGTAGTGAGAAACTTCTGTACATTCAACAATCAAGCTCGCAGTGCAAATGGTTTGATGATCTGATGTCTGCAGGGCCTCTGGGGCCTACAACACTCCTTGAGCTACAAAAACTGGGAATTCTACTAAATCATGGTTCAAAGTGCCTTCCACAAGCAGTAATGATACCCATCAGTCACAGAGGAAGAAGGAAACAAAAGAGATGTGAAAGATCAAGGAAGAGAAGGTCTCAAGCTGGAATCACTGCCAGAATGAAAGAAGATCCATACAGGCCTGCACTTCCATCCATGCTACTAGCAAATGTTCGCTCATTAGGTAAGCAAATGGACTACTTAAGACTGGAACTAACTGCTAAAAATAAGCTGAGAGACTGTTGTGTTCTTATTTTCACTGAAACTTGGCTAAACTATAAAATAAATGACAATGCAGTATATCTGGAAGGGTTCTCTTTATTCAGAGCAGACAGGATACAGTCTCTCAGTGGGGAATCATGTGGGGGAGGGGTGTGTATCTATATAAACAACAGATGGTGTACTTACTCCCAGATAATCTCCACCTACTGCTCTGAAAACATAGAGTTTATGTCACTAAAGTGCAGACCTTTCTACTTGCCAAGGGAATTTAATGGTGTAAGCATTGCAGCTGTATACATCCCTCCCACTGCTAATACAAATGAGGCATTGGCTACCCTATACAAGGAGATCAGTGATTTTCAAAATCAGAATCCAGAAAATGTGCACATAATAGCAGGAGACTTTAACCAGGCCAACCTGAAGTTAGTCCTTCTTCACTCTTATCAACATGTAGATTATGCAACCAGTGGTCAGAACACACTGGAAAAGTCTACACCAGTGTTAAACTGGCATTAAAGGCATTGTCTCATCCAGACCCGAGCAACTCAGACCATATCTCCATCATGTTAGTTCCAGCATACAGACTATTATCCCATTGGCCTCCCAGTGCCAACACAAATAAAGCACTAGCTAAACTATATCCACCTATAAACGATCTGAAAAATCAAAATCCTGACAGAGTACATGTAATAGCAGGTGACGTCAATCAGGCAAACCTGAAAACAGTCCTACCTCAATACTTCCAGTATGTAGACTTTGCAACCAGAGTGGAGTAAACACTGGACAAGGTCTATACAAATATTAAGCTAGCATTTAAGGCAGTACCTCACTCCCACTTGGGTAACTCAGATCACCTTGCCATTATGCTGCTACTATTATGCACACCACTGCTGACCAGGGGGAAACCTTTAGTGAAGCAAGTGAGAGTATGGCCGGAGGGAGCAGTCTCAGCACTACAATACTGTTTTGAGAGTATGGACTGGAATATCTTCAAGGAGGCGGACACAGTAAACCAACACATCAAGCTGGAGAAGTACACTGAATCAGTGATGGGTTACATCTCAAAATGTGTAGACGATGTGACAATCACCAAAAGCATCATCACAAGAGCCAACCAGAAACCCTGGCTAAAAAGTGAAGTGTATGAGCTTTTGAAAGCAAGGAATGTGGCATTCAATTCTGGTGATAAAGAGGCTCTTAGATTGGTCAGATCTCAACTAAACAAAGGGATAAGGGAGGCCAAATGCAAATATGGACAAAAGATCATGAGCCACTTCTCTGAACAAAAGGACCCCAGGTGACTGTGGCAGGGAATCCAGTCTATAACAGATTACAGGTCCCCATCTTCACAGTGTGATGATGGTATGGAATTCCTAAACAAGCTCAATATCTACTTCAGTAGGTTTCAGGAAGGGAACAAGAGAGCAGCAGAGAAGGTCACCAACAACCAGAGTGAGGAAGAGTTCAGCCTCAACCCTACTGATGTCAGAAGGACCCTATGAAGAGTTAACCCCAGGAAAGCAGCTGGACCTGATAACATTCTTGGAAGAGTGCTCAGAGACTATGCGGACCAACTAACAAATGTACTCAAAGACATCTTCAACAATTCAATGAGTCAAGCCATTGTGCCCAAATGTTTCAAGTACACAAACATTATACCACTGCCAAAGAAGTCACCACCTGCTAGCCTAAATGCCTATCATTCCATAGCTCTCACCTCCACTGTGATGAAATGCTTTGAGAGACTGGTCAAAGATGTAATAACATCCAAACTATCTGCAGACTTCGATCCACTCCAGTTTGCATACAGACTCAATCCCTCCAGAGGAGATGCTATTTCTTTGGCACTCCACTTATCACTGGAACACCTGGAGAACAAGAATAGCTATGTGCGGCTACGTTTCATTCACTTCAGTTCGGTTTTCAATACAGTCATCCCGTGAAAATCTAATCAGAAAGATGGTTCAACTGGGCATCAGCACTTCACTATGCACCTGGATTCTGGACTTTCTTATAGATAGACCCCAGAAAGTGTGTGTAGGCAAGAATACATCATTGGCCATCACCCTGAACACTGGAGTCCCACAGGGATGTGTCTTAAGCCTCTGCTTTTCACCATACTTACCCATGACTGTACTGCCAAGCACAGCTCAAACTATGTCATCAAATTTGCAGATGATATGACAGTTGTGGGCCTCATCAGAAATGATGAAGAAACAGCCTACAGAGAGGAGGTGAATCAGTTCATAAGTTGGTGTTATAGCAATAATCTTACACTAAATGTCAACAAGACCAAAGAAATAATTGTGGACTACAGGAAGAGCAACAGAGAGCACCCTCCCCTTGTAATCAATGAAGAAACAGTTGAGAGAGTAGAAAGCACAAAATTTCTTGGGGTGCACATTGCAGAAGACTTGACGTAGTCAGCCAACACAAATGCCATCATTAAGAAATGCACCAATGGCTTCACTTCTTGCGAAGGTTGAAGAGAGCAAACCTACCATTAATGGCTCTCACAACCCTCTACAGGGGCACCATCAAAATTATACTGACAAACAGCTTTACAGTATGGTATGGAAGCTGCTCTGCTTCCAAGCACCAGTCCCTCCAGAGGGTAGTGGAAGCGGCTGAGAGGATTATCAGGAATGCCCTCCCATCCATACAAGACATGCACATGTCCAGATGTCTCAGCAGGGCAAGGAAAATAACCAGGGATAGCACTCATCCTACTTATAAGCTGTTTTCACATTTAACATCAAGAAGGCACTTTTGATGCATACATTGCTAAACCACGAGATTCAGAAACAGCTTCTTTCCACAGGCCATCAGGTTACTGAAGTCTAGGAAAAGTATCCTTCACACTGGACATTAAGGCAGTAATCCAACAATACTGAAATTTTCTATAATGCAATATATAACAAGGTCTTACCTGCACCCAGACAGCAAAGTCAGCAGTAATCAAACTGAGCTGTCTTACTGCGCATATAAATGTAGGCCTTAAATCAATCGTTTAAGTGCAATTTTTCCAGTAAAAATAAGCTAATAACCTAGTAATGAGTGACAATCTGTTAAATCAGTGCAATAATGCAACTATTTATTATTGTTGTGTTTGTTGTCTGTGTCAATAGAATTTTATGTATTATTATCATATTAAATGTAGTCTATGTATTGTATGCACATTCAATGGAAAGAAAAGTAACCTCGCTCAGTTCACACGTATGTTAATCAACATGACAAAGTTTACTTTGACTTTACTAAGCAGAAGAAAGCCCTCTAAAAAGCAAATAAGGGTATAGCCAGAGGGAGCAGTATCAGAACTCCAGGATTGCTTTGAATGCACAAATTGGAATATGTTCAGAGAGGCAGGCATTGTAAATCAGCAAACCAACCTGGAGGAGTACAGTCTGTGTTACATATCCAAATGTGTGAATGATGTAACAGTCAACAAGTGTATCATTACATGGGCCAACCAGGAACCCTGGCTCACAAGTAGAGTATATGAGCTCCTGAAAGTAAGGAATGCTGCCTTCAAAGAGGGGAAACAAGGATGAGCTCATGCATGCTATAGCAAACCTAAAAAAGGGTGTGAGAGAGGTGAAAAGGGCATATTGTCAGTAACTCAAAAATCATTTCAATGACGAAAAAGATGTGAGGCGAATGTGTTAAGGAATTCAGGCCATAATGGATTACAAGCCCACTTCTACTCGGTGTGAAGAAATGTTGAATTCCTGAACAAGCTCAATATATATTTCAGCAGGTTTGAAATGGAAACAGCACAAAATGAATAAAAGCTCCAACAAGCCAGAACAAAGAAGTGCTCAGCCTAAATCCAACTGATGTCCATAGAACCCTGAAGAGGATAAATCTGAGAATATTGGCTGGTCCTGATAACATTCTGAGAAGGGTCCTTAGAGACTGTGCTTAGCAGCTGCCAAATGTACTCACAGACATATTCAATACATTGTTAAAATGGGCCATTGTTCCCAGGTTCTTCAAGAACACTACCATAATACCTCTGCCTAAGAAGTCTGTACCAAAGAACTTCAATGACTCCCACCCTATGGCTCTCACCTTCGTAGTAATGAAGTGCCTAGAAGGGCTGGTCAAAAACTGCTTAACATCCAGATTTCCATCATCCTCGGACCCACTCCAATTTGCATACAAGCCAAATCAATCTGTGGTAGATGCTATTTTACTGGCACTCCATCTTGTTGGACCACCTGGAAAACAACAACAGCTATGTGCACTTCTTATTTATCGATTTCAGTTTGGCATTCAACACAGTCATACCTCAGCAATTGATAGAGAAGCTAATTCAACTAGGTGTCAGCACTCCACTGTGCAGTTGGATTCTGGACTTCCTTACTGAAAGGCCACAAGCAGTATGTGCAGGAAAGAACACCTCAAATAGTATCACCTTGAGCACTGGTGTACCTCAAGGCTGTGTTCTGAGCCCTCTGCTTTTCACTCTACCATACGGTTGCACCGCTAAGTACAGCTCCAATCATATAATCAGGTTTGCAGATGATACCACAGTTGTGGGTCTCATCAGTAATGAAGAGGAAACATCCTACAGAGAGGAGGTGAGACAACTGATAACTTGGTGCAGTAACAGCAGTCTGGCACTCACTGTGAATAAGACCAAAGAGGTAGTTGTGAATTTCAGAAGAAACCATAAGAGACATTCCCTACTCACAATCAATGGGGAAACAGTGCAGAGGGTAAAAAGCACCATATTTCTTGGGGTGCATATCTCAGAAGACTTGTCTTGGTCTATGAACACAAATGCCATTGCCAAGAAGGCACAGCAATGCCTGTACTTTCTGCAAGGTTGAGAAGAGCAAATCTACCAGCCCCTGTTCTCATGACCTTCTACATGGGCACAGTTGAGAGCATCCTGACAAACAGTTTTATAGTTTGGTATGGCAACTGCTCCATCACAGACTGCAAGTCCCTCCAAAAAGTGGTGAAAGCAGCAGAAAAGATTACCAGGACCAGTTTACCATCTGTTCAAGACTTGTTGTTTCAACAGACTCAGGAAAATAGTCATGGACTGCACTCACCCAACATATGGAGTGTTCCTGCACCTAATATCTGGGAGGTGGTATCATAGCATACATTGCAAAATGGCCAGATTTAGCAGAAGCTTCTATCCCCTGATCATCAGGCTACTGAACTTCAGTAGCAACATTCATCTCACTTGACCTCAGGGACAATAAATAATATGATGAGTGAGAAGCATATCTGCATGCAATAACCTTAAAAGGTCTTAAATACATTGTGCAATTAATTTAACAGAGTATAATCTTATTTCTGTGTAATATCCGCTGATGCAAAAACAACATTCTATGCAATAAGTAACAGCTGTGAAATTTTTGTGCAATGAATATCGTGTTTCCTTAGACTACTGCCAACAGAATCCTGTGCAATAAGAAGAAGCTGTGGAATTATGTACAATAAACACCATGTCTCTTTAGCTTAGAAGATGTCTGTATCACAGTAAATATTATGCAGTAGGAATGTCTAAATGTGGTAATGTGAATTGTTGTATATGTTAGATATTTGCACATAGAGCCTGGAGTAACATAATTTCATTCAGTTGCACTTGTTGTGGATTCTGAATGACAACAAAGTTTACTTTGACTTTGACTTTGGTGTGTTTAAAATCACTGTATTATAAAAAGAAAAGGAATCTTTGGTTAAATATGACTATAAATCAGTCATTTTTTCCATCGGGTCTAGTTGTACTATGCCACCACCAAATAAGGCCATCGTTAGGCTCTTCCCCAGGGCAAATCTAACTAAATCAGCCTGTCGAAAACCTTCAGCAAAATCATCACTCAACTGAGACAGCTGCCACAATCACATTTGACTTTTACCAGTATCTAAACAGATAAAAAGAAATGCTAGCATTATCCCAAACTAAATATATTGGTTTATTGTGTCTTTCGGTTTTTCCCGGTTAGAGGTTGCCACAGTGGAACTCCGATCCGCTAATGATTGGTAGTTGATTTTTACATGCCGAGTTACCAGCCCTGACGCACAACCTTCAACGGAGGTATGCCCATTCACGCATGTCTCCACGCAGAAGATGCTCTAGCTGAGAATCGAACCTGACAGCGTCTTACTGTGAGGCGACAATGCTACTAAATATATTGGTAAATTCAAAAATATATCCCTCTAGGGGAACTCTTGCAATGATATATTTATAACAAATAAAGGAAAATAAAATGTAAGAATTCTCAATACTCCTACCTCAATACCACACTGAAGAATGTAAGCCAGGTACTTAACAGCACTATTACAAAATATAAAGTGAGGTACAAGCTTAAGGTTGTTAACGATACCAAAGGAAACTTCAAATCTTTCTTCTCTTAGGTCAAGAAGTTAATGAATAATGTCCCGTGATGCACTCTTCCATAATAATAACATACTTTGAATTTCATGGATATAACCAATACCTTAGTGACAAAATTAAGTGGTAATGCTACTCTGTCTACTCACATTGTTGCTCATTGTCCCTAAAAATGTATCTGCCTCTGAAATCACTTTGGAACAAGTGTTAGAATCCCTGTTAAAGGTTAAACAAATACTTCCGTGGGACCAGACAATATATACACCAGGCTGCATTCTCATCAGTGCTAAGTATATACTATCTGAGATCCTATCTCAGTCTACTCATAGGGTTTATGTTTGGTGGTTGGAAAACAGCCACTGTCATTCCCTTATATGAGAATGCCCCTCTATGGACCTGAGTAATTATAGATTCATTAGTCTCACCTGCCTTATGTACAAAGGCAGGGAATGTGTCATGGCAGAAGCCATTAATTCAGATTTAGATAATATAACTGATCTAGACTTCAATCAAATTAGCTTTGTGAAAAGCAGGTCCTATCTCCTGAACCAAATAAACATCTTTGAAAAGGTTGTAGAAGTGTAAACAGTGGCCAGTCAGTGTATGCTGCTTATCTTAAACTGGCCACGACTTTTGACACTATCCCTTGTACTAGTATTGTTTAAAAATTAGAAAAGCTTACCATAACATGTACATTGTCCATTGGACTAAAACTTGCAAACCCAACTGATCACAGGTTATGAGGTTTGCTATTACCCTGTCTCAATGTAAAATTGCAACTAGTGGGGTACCATAGCATTCAGTGCTTGGCCATATGCTCTTTAGCATTTAGTTTGCAGACATCCAAGTCTCTATCCCAAAAGTATGATTGACCAAGTTTGATGGCAGCTGAAAGTCAAGCTCCCTCATCCACACATCCACTGAATTCAAAATGCTCCACCAAGAGTTGAAATATACACATGCCTGGTATACCAAAACAGTGTTAAGCTAAATGCAAAAAGTGAAGGATAGCAACACTGAGTGAAAAAGCTATTCCCACATCTTATATAATAAATGCTATGCCTCTTCAGATAGACACACTTATAATGTAGCTGGGTACTTATAAGGACAACTCTCTTTCTCATTCGGTTATTATCTTTCCACTGTAGTGAGGAAATATTTCTATATAGCTCAGTTCATTTCCAAGGGGAAATCTCCAATCTCCAAGGAAGTCATCATACAAGAGTACTCTTCCATTATTAGCTGTATTATTTAATACAGTGTCCCCTCTGGTATGTGCAAATCCAATATCACTTAATCGGAAAGGCCTCAAAGATGCCTAACCAAGAAAATTAAATCTTAAAATTTTTCAGCTGTCCTAACAGATTAGCACAACTCTTTTTCTTATACTCAGCAAATGAATCACCCTCCAAGTTTATCTATGGTCCCCATTTTGAGCCATTAAACATCCAGTCCTATTTGGCCTTTTATTTCTTCAAAAAAAAAAAGTGGCTTTACAAATGCTCTTAAAGGGATCTAATTATTCACCAACAAATAAGATTTGCTGCAGAGATAAGTTCCTAACTCAGTGCATTCCCATCCAGTGGAATAGGTTACACCTATAGATCAAACAAATTGCTACCCTTTAAGGCTAACCCTGGACACGGATTTATCACAGGGTTATCATGTATGGCTCTGCTCAGTTTGGAAGGTACACTACTAAGTGCTTGGAGAGGGTGGCTAAGCCTTTTAAGTATGTCTACATAATGATATATATGGCTAGGATATCCTCTGGTCTTTTTGATCACTTTCATAGAATTGTTCCTATTTTCCTTTCACAAAAAGTAACTAATCAGGATACACCATGAGACACCTTCTTCTGCAAAAATCTTTATTCCAACGAATAGGTAAAATGGATAAGCGCTTTCGCTTGCTGCTGGCAAGCTTCTTCAGATACAATATCATAAATTCTCCAGTGGTTTTTATAGTAAAACAGTAGCAGCTAATCACATCATTAAACTATCCATTTATGCAAATGAACCAATTAAAACAGATGGAAATGAATTAAGACAGAATCACTACTGAGCTAAATCATTGTTGAAACAAAACAAAACAGCTGTTCAGCCTTATTAACTGTGATGGTTCAAAGCAGAATCTCTTAATTCATCAGTACAATTAATATATGATATCACAGATCGCTATATTCCATCTGTGATTTAAAAACATTGGCATCATGTGAATATTTAAAATTTTTTAAAACAGAACAAAACAAAATGAATCAACATAATTATCACCAGATAACTAGATGTGCATGAAAGCTTCAAAAGAAACACATTCTTATAAACTGGTGGATCCACATCCTGTTAACTTCATCCTATTAACTTCACATCAAACAAGACAACAGCAAACTTCTCGCAGGTGTCCCATTTAAATGCTGGTAAATGCATCAATAAGTCTTGTACGTGATTCAAAAGCTAACTCGCAGCATTTGCGAATCAGCTCCACTGACAATCTAAAGCAAGCACGTCAAATTAAATAACATAAACTAACATAAAATATGAAAACTCAAATGCAATAATGACAATAACTTAAAATAATTTAAGGCAAATTTCCAAAGCTGTTATAGCTTCAAATTACAACATGGTATTTATCAAACTGCAATTCAGCTCTCGCTTCTAAACTGTTGAGAGCCATAATACTCGATCTCCATATGGTCAACTATACGCCAAAATTCTGCTAAAAATATATACTTGCCACCTACGTTATCTAAATTGCAAGTATCTAAATCTAACTGATGTATATATATATAAGGAGCAATGTATAAAAAGCAATGTATATATAATTAAATTGAAATAAATATATGTGAAAATTTCATAATAGAAAATACATGATAAAAAATCATAATGAAAAACCTATCGGATCCATCTTACATTCTATCTACCCTATATACTAATTCATGTGTATAAATATATTGTATATGACCATTTCTATCCTGTGTCTTCATCATATAAGCCTAGTGTGTGTTGGAAACATCTAGCTGTTATTTAAAAATACTATATAAACTAATGTTAAACCTTTAAAGTATCAAGGCAACAAAGCTATGTTTCCTAAAAAATTTTGTATCTAAACAACCAATATGGGTAATGACAACACATCGTGTAGGCTCTTAGATGTATCTAATGCTCAGAGGCATGATCTCAAAACATCCAACGACTATTGTAATAACTCACTAACATAGTAAGAAATATATCCCATAATAAAACAATCTAGCTAACTGTGATCGCTGGGTCTCACCTACATCTATCAAGTGAAATATCATATACTATATAAATAAATAAATTCAATTCAATTCAAATAAATATCAAGGGAGTGTCTCAACCAAATATAAATGACGCAGGGAACTTTGATCACTTTCATAGAATTGTTCCTATTTTCCTTTGTTCCTAATACTAAATAAAAATATTCTAAATCTATCTTAATGTATACTATAAAAATTGTCCAGTGGGAAAGAGACACATATTGAAACAGGTAATTTGTTTCTTTTTCTCTTTGTTACCCTGAAATACTATTGCATTTGCTGCAGAGCCGTACCAAGAGAATTTGGCACCATAGGCAACATACCCATTCCCACATATCTAAAAGAAAGCTGGCATTAAACAAGCTTAATTGTAATTACAACTTCTAAACTGTGTAACAAGCTATCTAGCCCACTGTAGAGGTAGCTGTCTCTGCAGGTGTTGTGCTGGAGATTTATCTAGCAATGTGTAAATCCCTGGATCTTACAGTTTAGGAATATGGGGAACAGAGCTTTCATAAATTGGTCATTGCACCACTAATCTGTAGTGTATCTCAAGCCGGACTTTGAATAAATAAAGTTTGGCAACAAACTAAGTTGTCCGGGGACATCTTCATGGGGGGGGGGGTTAGGCTGATATTGTGTGACGTTAAGTGGGTTGGGGAGGTGAAAGGGTTAAGTGGAGGTAGGGATGGTTGGGAGGAAATGAGGTAATGATGGGGAGGAGCTTAAGAGGTTTAGTCTAGTGGAGTTGGGTTAAGCAATCACATTTTGGTGTGAACTTGCTAAGGCAAGCAGAACGTCCAAGACGACCTGTAAGTATTGAACTTGGCAGGTAGGTCTGGGTCAGTAGTTGTGGTAGTGAGGAGATATTTTAACTTAGATATGTAGAGTTTATAATTACGCATGTCTTCATCTATATATTCTTGCCCAACTGTTCATGCAAAACAACAAAAAAAAAAATGGTAACTGCGGCATTTTAAAGTTAAGGGCAGGACTGGGTGTTTTAGTTCACTACAGGTGTGGAGTGCAGTGTTCCATGTCAGGGGCTTGCTAGATCTTTAGTCCTTGTTTCAAGTTGTTCAATAAATGTTTTACATGTTTGGTTAAGATGTGTGGCCTTCCGGTGCTGGCACTTGTTCGTGGGAGGGGTTTGATGGGATTACATGCTGGTTATACCACTCAACTATAGCCTTCATAGCTGTTGGAATGCCCAGATTTCTTGCTTGTAGGCTGATAGGGTGGTCTGAATGAGTGGTAGGTTTTTAGGACTAAGTGTTTGCTGGAAGTGTGTCTATGCTAGTTCCCCCTGTTCCTTTCTGATGGGGATGGAAGTAAGCAAGTGTTTTACTGCGATGATGTTGAGATTTTGTCTGTGATCTCGTGGCTCGGAGGTGTGCTGTGGGTTGTCTGGGTTTCCATCTGGGATCGTATGCTGCCTTTGTATGGTTGATGGGGTGGTCCTCAGTTGAGCTGTGGTTTCGTTGTTTTTGCACCACGAGGCATTCCTGTGTAATGCTCGTTGGCCGGTCAAACCCCCTTTTCGTGGGCTTGTGTGTTTATCAGTAACGTCTGCCCAATAAGTTGCTACCGCGCATGCGGCTATAGTGTCGGCAGCTAACCCATAAAAAAAAAAAAAAGTAGTAAAGTAAACTTTGAGGAAAGGTATTTGAGCTGCTCTGTGTGATGTGTTTGGCCTGCATTGTTGGGCAGGATATTCATAGGCATCTGTACGTTGGACAGGGGTTTTGCTTGAAAAAAAAAAACGGTTCTGCGGGTTTTTTCTTGGTTGCTGTTTTGGTTGGTTTTGTTGATGGTTCTCTGTTTCATGGGCCTTCCTCATGTCTGCCATGTTGTGGTCATTGGTGGAGTGTGGCCGTGGGAAGGGCTTGTTTGGTCCCAGAGGAATCTACACATTGGTTGCTGCACGCGCAGCTTTGGAGGGTGCTTTTATTGGTTATTGCAGCGTGAGGCATTAGGTGGGGAGATACCTGGGTTGTGGAGACTGGATACAGCCAAGGGAATTGTGCGAGCTGTACTGGGCAGGAGCAGTTGATGAGGTATGCCTTCAATGTTTTCCTTTGCAATGAAGGCCACAGGTGGGAGCAGTAGTGTTTTGGCTACAGAATACTTTCGTAGTCTTTGGGTGTTATGCACTTCCATGTTCTTTCTGGGTTCTGGTTTGAACTGCACGTTTGGCGATTGCTGATTGAATGGGTTCATGAGAGCTTCTCGTGGTTTCCCCTTGTGCTTCATTTTCAACTTCAGGGTTCTGGGTGTGTGCTGTTATTCCTGGTTTCTAATCAGAATTTTGACAGCTATTTTGTGGTTTGCTTGGAGCAAGTAGCTGAACCATTTGGTCTGTCGTTGCCCATCATGGGATTTGCAAGCTCATGCTTTTGGTTTGGTGTTTTTGAGAGTTGCTGACTATCCCTTGCTATGTGGTGTTTAGAGTAAATAACATGATTCTGTTTCACTTTAAAGGAAATGAAGACAACAGTGCTGCGCATGCCAAAACATGCCCCTTCATACTTAGGCATTACTTTTTTTTTCTTACGTGAGGCTAAGCAATTCTGCATTGTGCTACTTGGTTGTCAAGATATTTAGAAATGCATGAAAGTTATGACAACATAAATATTACATGAACAATAATTCATTTCTTGCATTAGACAGAAGGCCAATATTAACAGTGTGTTTGCCATTGTGTAAGCTTTAAGGTGAAATATTTTAATATTTTGTATATAGCATGGCTTTGACATTAGTTGTCGGGTTGTGAATTGTGAAGGGTGCTTTTTGGTTTTGACTTTGTGCTTGGCTGTGGTAGACACTGAATGCTTTGCCCATTTGAAGCACTGTGAAGTTCTTTCACTGGTTTTAGCCTCAGACTGTGGAGTTAGCTTGAGGTAGTGTGGTAGGCTGCACGGGCTGGGTTGTGCGGACGTGGGGCTGCTTTAAAAAAAAAAAATGTCATTACGAGCTGTCGCTGTATATCCACCATACCTCTCAACTGTGCAGGATATTTTGCAGGATGTCCAGATTCTGCCTCAGAATTGGTATGTTCCTCCTAAAACAGGTACTTTCTGGCAAATAGGGTTGAAGTCAGTGAATGACAAACATTTGAGTTTAGACTCAACATCCTTCAGAGGATTCATGCTAATGTAAAGTCCATTTGGTCAATTTGCTAAGGTGCTAGGGGCAATGTTTAAAATTTGTTCCTATTTGTCCCCACATCATTTTAGGCTTTGTCCAGATTTCGGTTCTAAGAGGTTGAGAGGTATGATATCCACTCTGGTATTTTCGGCAAGTCAGTTTATTCATTTAACAAGAACTTTGTAGTCAGCTTCATAAGTGTTGTCACAAGGCTTCACGGCCAAAGGGAAACCTTGGGGGTGGTTATGGGGAGTGTAGGGATCCCATGGGAGTAGTAGAGTCACAATATTCATAGGAGCATGGGAACTTATTTGGCTACAGCCATATGGCTATGCAAGTCAGTGAAGTTCAATTCTTGCTTTCTGGGAGCCTTGGGGTGGTTGTATTCACTAAGTCAGTTGTTTGAAGCATACTTTGGGGAAGGGCCAATGAGGTGTTGTTCAGAATGCTGGAGTTTGTTCCTCATTGGTGATATCTTTGGGGGGACGAAATTGTCTTGAGTAGTTAGTGTTAATGTTGCATACCAGGTTAAGGTTTACAGAATAGCACAACGAGAATTTCACTTGGTGTTTGAGTGAATTTTGTAGATAGGGTTTTATGAAGTGTGATAGGTAGGTGGCTGTGTTGAGGTAGTTGTAGAACATGTGTACATTGTTGCAGGGGAGTTAGAAGGTTTAAAGGAAGCCTGGTTGCAGGATAAGGCAGTTGTAGAAAATGGGTGCATTATTGCGGGGGAGTTAGAAGGTTTAAAGGAAGCTTGGTTGCAGGAAAAGACAGTTGTAAGACAGGTCTTACCTTCTGTTGGTATAGGTAACAGAGCTTTAAAGGGGGAAGGCCAAGGACAAACAGGGATTAAGATGGTAAGGAGTGAATTGTGTGTGTTATGGCTGGGCATGGAGAATACTTGTGGTTAAGTATAGGTGAGTTTTCAGGAACTGGGTCAAGGGATGATGGTTTTCCGACATCTAAGGTTATACAATAATTGACAGGGTCCTGGGTGTGAGACTTGATACTAGTTTTGTCTGGGTGTCAATTTGAGTTCAAGGGGTTACAATTTGTGCTTTTGTTGTGGTTATAGGTTGTCAATCTGTTCAGGTTGTGCCATGATTTCAGCTTTGAAGGAAGCGGGATAAAAGGGTATGTATTCTCTTGGTGGATGTTCTGGTGGTACAGTTTGGTCACGGTAATTCTACTTTAGGTAGTTTCATTAGGGTCTGTTTCAGTAATGGTATGGCCAGGTGGGTTTATGTCAGGACTCTAAGGTGCTTTACAGAGGATGGGTACACCAAATGATATTTGGCTTGACCCTTCACTTTGTGGGAAGTAGTGGGTTGAACACTTTTGGTTAGAAGGGAGGATGAACAGCCTAGTCAGGCTGGTTGGTGGAGAAGAGGGATAGGCTTGCCCTCTTCTGTTACCCCTCTGGTGTCTGGGTGTTCATTTCAAGGATCTGGAGAAAGGAAATGAGTAGCTGGAATGAGTAGGAGGAAGCTTGCTGAATAGATAAGCAAGCTGAGGTAAGGATGCTTGCTTATCTATTCAGCAAGCTTCCTCCAGCTTGCTGAATAGATAAGCAAGCTGAGGTAAGGATGCTGCTTATTTGGTGGAAGGTAATTCGATGGATGGTGTATGAAGTGAGATGGGATGCTGCTTCATAAGTATAGTAAGCAAGCAGAGGTATGGACCTTGCTTGTTGGGCAGGGTGAGTAGGTACACTGCCCTGATTAACATTTCAATGACTGGTGTATGAAGTGAGATGGGACGCTGCTTCATAAGTAAAGTAAGTGAGCAGAGGTATGGATGCTGCTTACTGGGGCAGGGTGAGTAGGTACACTGCCCTGATTAATATTACAAGGATGTTATGCTGTATTTAGAATCAATTCTATCATGAATAGTTATAATTAATGAATTTGGTGATCAAAGCTATCTTATGGAAATGTAATAAAGGTCATCAAATGTCATTTGGTGTTATGTGTGTTATTGAAGGGGACCGGGACAACTTCAGTATTATTGTTGGTTGCACAGAGTGTCAGCTGCTGAACTCTATGGAACCTAATGAAGGGTATTCCTCTAGTTTAACCGATGTATGTGCCGAAGCAATTGTGTGGATGGTTTTAATTACTATAAAGGGTGGAGTATGCTTGGTTTCCCTGTTTCTTGGTGAAATTCAACCAATGTGGGAAAGTGTTCTAAATATTCATTTGTAGAATTGAGCAGCCTGTAATCAGAAGATTAATTTACAGTACTGCTACATGGGAGTCAAGTATTCCTTTCAGAAGTTTACTTCAATTACAGTAAGCACAGTGTTAAGACTACCCCACAGAATAGCAAACCATTTTTGGTGTAGTCATACAAATCTGTTTACTGTATCTGTTTCCCTTCTGCTGATACTGAGATAATAAAGCCAAGATGAAAAAGGCTCTGTATTGTTTCTCCAACTTGACTTGAGTTAAGAGGTCCTCTAGTTACTTTCTAGCACTTGTGAAAAAAAATGCATTAATTTAAAAAAAGAAAAAAATCTAGTGAAAACATTTCAAACAAAATGTTAAAAAGCAAAATCTGCAAAACGCAATTTACTGAGAAGTAGTTTTGTAGCCCATGTATGTTGAAGATAATACTTTTCTTAACGTCTTTGTTGATAAGCATCATGCTAGTCAACAGACTAGTAAAGAATGCAGGAGAATGATAAAATCATACAAGGACACTTCCCCAAAAAAAAAATCACTAAATTGTCTGTTATCATAATCTTTAATTATGAATTTAAACAATAACTCCTCTATTGCCTGTGTTTTTTTTTTTTTTTTGAATTACGAATTTAAATAAGAACATCTGTAATGCCTCTACTGTCTATTTTATTCTCTCATACTGAAATGTCATAATGAATGTTACTGAATGCAAGAGGAAATCTTTGGACTGTACCTCAATCAGAAAGCGGATGTCTAGTTTAAGGAGAAGCCTCAGTTGCAGGTATACAGACTTTTTTAATGTGCAGAATGGGGATATGTATCTGCTACCAGAGGAATAAACCAAATGTGAAAATCAAAAGCTAAGTAACATTTTCTTTTTCTTTCTTTTCTCTGCCTGTAAAAATAATAAATGTATCAATTTAGCAACCCCCAAGAAGCTCATTCCTAGGGTGTCTGTCCTTTCACCCCACCTTTCCTACAACTCTGATTTGCTGCCTTCATTGATATGATATAATATTTTGATCAGTGGCTTCCATATACAGATCAAGGTTGCCATAATATTTTATTCATTCTTTCATTTTGTAATTCTCATGTTATCCTTTTCAGTGTCATGGGGGAGTCTACCCCTGCACTAACTGGGTATGGTGAAGAAAATTAATCCTGAGTGGAATGCAGGACTATTACAGAGTACACATGAGTGTTACATACAACAACCATACCTTAAGGATAACAGATGTATTGAAATGGAAACATTTTATAAAGCTGTTGTTGACAGAATAGCTCTAGTTAAAATAAAAATCAAAACTAGTGGCATGAAATTGTAACTCTTGTTTGGGAATCTGTGAAATGACTGTAAAAAAAATGAACTGTTTTATTAATGGCTGCCATTATATACTATCCCTCTGGAGATCCAGGAACAGAAGGTATCTTCCATGAATGTTCACTTCCATAAATATTACTTCTTTTTAGGCAACGAAGCATTGTAATGCCTGTAACAGTTATTTTATTTATTTATTTATTTTTTGCTTTGATACAGACTTTTGATATTTTAGTTTCTTCTGCTTATGCAGCCATTAGGTCCTAGACTGTTTTGCTTTTAAATTACATCTTTCTGTCAATATTTACCCAAAGCTGGAATTCTCTGGTAAAATTATAAGATTTTGTAGTAGTCCAGCAACATTTTCATTCTTTTGCTTTGAAAAACAGCTTTTGGTTTGTCTTTCTAATCTAACTGTTGTTTCAAACTACCTTCCTTATTTCACTGAAACAGTGTTCTTAAATGCAACAGGATTTAAAACCATTAATGTGCCCTGTTATGCATCTCACCGTTATAAGAAACAATGTCAAGCATGTCATGAAAGTACTGTCTGCCAACTGCCAAGTGAGCTTCTTGCAGCTTCTGCTTGCTTGTGCTAGTCCCCATCATTGATTTGAACTCTGACCTTATTTCCTCTATTTCTGACAGTTGGTGAGTTTCCTTTAATTTCTGGCACAGGGACATTTCCATTGAACACTTCACAGAGTTTACAAACTAACACATAGTCCTAAAAAAACTCGTAAAAAAACAAAACAAATAAACAAAAAAAGAAAAACATACGTGGTATGGCAAGTAAAATGTCGGTTAATAATGTGATACAATTTTTCCATTAAGTAGGATATTGGGTGCACAAGTGAGGACCAACTATTTGTCCACAAATTGCAGTGTTTTATAAATGACTGGTTTTGACTCTCTGTCTTTTGCATTGCAGCATTACTGAGCTTTGAGATGTAAAGTGGAACTATTCTAGATTTATGGAAAATATCTGCCAGAAGTGTCTTATGCATGTATAATAAATATAAACTTTGGGAAACCTGTACAAACCATCTCAGAATCTGTACCATTGTGTGTGACAGATTTGAAGAACATATTGACAGCTACATGCATGAATTACTGTTTTTGGCATTGCCATCACCAAAGGATGTTTGTTTTATCTTGCATGACTGAATTGTTTTACATATCATCAGCAATTGACGTAAGATTGTTTCTGGGCATATGGTCAGACAACATTGTTGAACACTGCCTTTGGGATTATTACTTAACCACAGCACCACGTGAGAAGGCAACTTTGACAGGCTTTCTGACTTAGGTGAAATAGTATTATCCCTTTATCATATGTTTGTGCTGTCAAATGCACACCGTACAATCCTGTATAAAGAATATAAAGATAAAAGTTACTAAATCTTTGTCATTCCATAGAGACTACAGACATAGTTTATATAATTTTTGGTCTAGAAGTTATGAATCATGCTTGAGGCACATGCTTTTGATTTTACTTCAACAACTGTATATTATTTTGAGATGCACACTGAATGACAAAAAATCCTGTATACAGGTCTATGAGCTTCTGTATAAAGCAAGATGAAGTTTAGCTTTACCTCTATGACATTATGTCTTGAAATTTACATTTGGGCCCACTAATGTTTTTAGAATTGAGATTATACCTTATAATACTTGTGTAATTTATCTTGTTGAATAAATTATTGTGCATGCTAAAAACTACCATAATGTGCCATTTGACTAGGATTTTTTAAAATACACTGGGATGCATGTTCTACATGCTATGGAATATATTAGAGTTTTGTGTCCACACAGCTAGTTTAATTGCACAGTGCTTCCTTATACTTTGTACCTATAAAACACACATCACTTACCCAAGACTAAAAACACTGTATAAACAGGTGAACAGTTTAGAGTTGCATACCAGGCAATACATACAGTATTCCTAACTTTAAAAGGTACAAATGCTGTCTGTGCTAAATAAATAAATAAATAATTTGTGCTAAATAGGACCACTGTCAAGTTATAGCATGACTAAGCTTATATGTACTATTAAACATGAGAGAACTGTCACCACTCATGAGTATAACTAATGTATAATATAACAGAACATTTATCCCAGGGCTGCCTCCTGTACTACTAATGGACAGAAGCAGCTCCTAAATGCTTTATCCCCTGCATGGGTCCCCTCAAATGAACTATGGTATGATCACAGTTATTCTCATTAGGGGTAATATATAATTCTTGACCATGGGAATGGTAAAGACAATCTCTACCCAAATGTGATATGCTATTTTGAGCAAAGAAAGGAAAACTGGTTAGGCTTAAAATGGCCTGTAAGAGCAGCTAGCCTAGGACTTAACTATGAACACAAGAACCTATAAATACTAGATATGGGAAGTCTAATGAGCAAAAACAAAGAATGGTCTTGAATGTTTTTATTTCTGATTATGTTGTGATTAAAGCTTGTAAATAGGTTTTATCACCCATTCTGAAAGTAATGTGGAATTATGTGAATCTGGGAAATTCACAACCAAATGTGGATGTATATATAAAGCATGGTTGAAACCATTGTTTTGTACATATTATAACAACAGTACAGCAGTTAGCATTCTCTTTAGCGATGTTTAATCTATGAATTACTGTAATAGTGGACTGAATCTGTGTGGTGTGTGTGTGTGTGTGTGTGTGTGTGTGTGTGTGTGTGTGCGCGTGTGTGTGTGTATATGTGTGTGTGTGCATGTGTGTGCGTGTGTGACTGTGTGTGACTCTGTGTGTGTGTGTGTGTGTGTGTGTGTGTGTGTGTGTGTGTGTGTGTGTGTGTGTGTGTGACTGTGTGTGACTGTGTGTGTGTGTGTGTGTGTGTGTGTGTGTGTGTGTGTGTGTGTGTGTGTGTGTGTGTGTGTGTGTGTGTGTGTGTGTGTGTGTGTGTGTGTGTGTGTGTGTGTGTGTGTGTGTGTGTGTGTGTGTGTGTGTGTGTGTGTGTGTGTGTGTGTGTGTGTGTGTGTGTGTGTGTGTGTGTGTGTGTGTGTGTGTGTGTGTGTGTGTGTGTGTGTGTGTGTGTGTGTGTGTGTGTGTGTGTGTGTGTGTGTGTGTGTGTGTGTGTGTGTGTGTGTGTGTGTGTGTGTGTGTGTGTGTGACTGAGTGTGTGTGTGTAAGTGTAATTATTTCAGTGCTGTAAAGATGGAATAAATGAGAGCAATATTTAAAAAAATGTAGGGTGACTTCAAGATAAAATTATTTTAGTTAAAAGTTCAAAGTTACTACTTTTCTCCCCACTAGAAAAGTTGTTTGTAGTAAGAGTGTGGGTTATAATATGGGCAAATTATATTGCTGACACTCACTGTTTCGTTTACAGAACGTGGGATCAAGTTTTTCTAACTTTTCTAATTTTTTATCTTCTTTATAATGAATTTTGGATCAACCAAGCCTGAGATTCAGGTACAAATAGTGCAGTGAATGAGGCAGAATTATGCACTGAACAACAGCATGAAGGTTGGGCAAATTCATTAACATTATGGAAAATATGCATCTGGCATGTGATACAAATAACCATACAATGAGATGGAAATGAGCAGCATTATGATAATGAGATCAATGGCAAATGTAAATAACAGCAAACAACATGGCTGAGCAATTTAAAAATATATAAAAACTGTACAGTGAGCTACCGCCAAGAGTGTAGCTATACTACAGAAAATCCTGATGAAAATATAAAGAAACCTTGCAACCATGTTACGGTAGCAATGAGATTAGCCAAAATCTACATGCTGACAGTTGTTCTCTCAGCTAATAGCCACAAAGGTACATGCTTCTCCTCTGCAATGCAAAAAGATCCAACTGTGCCTAACATGTATCACTTCTATAACATGGAAAGAGTGAATTGCTACACCATAGAGTGAAGCACCATACAGGAGCTGGTATATATGTACCCACCCCACCTCCATCAAGTGTGTTGTACCAGTTCTGTGGATACCAGGAAATATGTAGCATTGACAATCCTAGCTAAAAGGACCTTCCGGGGACCAGTTGGGACATACTAGGCATATCCTAGGCATCCACCTCATGGCTACTCCACTAATTCTTGGATGCCATGTTAGAGCATGTAGAGGACCTATATGGTCCCCATTTGTGACAGAGGAGAAAAATAATACATTGTATGTTTCCTATTAAACAGCATGATTCATTGGGGTACTTGGTGCCATTAACTGCATTCACATTGTCATCAAGGCCCTACCTGGGACCCAGGGAAAATGGTACATCAATTGTAATGGATTTTATTCCATCAACTGCCAGGTGGTCTGCAATGCATAAAGTATAATATACAATGTATCAGAAAGCCACACAGACAATACCCATGATTTCCACATTTTGAACATTTCCAACTTATATCAGTGATTTGTGCAGAATGACTTTCCCTAGGGATATCTTATCAGTAATGCTGGATATGCCCTGAAACCACAGCTCATGACACCCCTACACAACCTTCAGATTGTGACAGAGAATGCATACTACTCCACACTGTCACAGACCTGCACCATCATTGTTAAACATCTGTTTGGAATAATGAAGGCCCACTTCTACTGCTTGGATGCCTCTGATGGTGAACTGTAGTATGCTCTGGAAATCTGCAGCGAGATATTTTCTATTTCCACAAAGTTATACAACATGTTGGTATGCTGACTGATACAACAGAGTATTGCTATCAGAAAAATATGATGGACTGGAGTTAGCAGTTGAGGACAGACCAGGTAAAGAGTTGTCGGGGGATTCAGCTGCTGAGGATGACCATGCAAGGTGCAGTATGCAGTGGTGCTAACTAAAAGGCTGAGTCTGGTTCAGAAATATGGGCCAGATTATACATAACAAATTTAGCAGTGATACATGCAGTTCTATAATCAGACTATGTTATATGGTCCTTGGACTTACCTGCATCAAACACAGGATACCCTGGTATCAAAGCACTGAGGGCTGGGCATGCATGTCATCATATACACTGGTGGGGAGGGCCATAGGTATATATGTTGGCACCAGACACTATGTAGTGAGCCTAATGATATGGATGTGGTCTTGTTTCTTTGCCATGACCTGTCAATTGTGGCAAGCTTAGAATACTGTGCATTGAGTAAGTGATGTCTTCTGTTTGGGTTAGCTGGTCAAAGGTGGGGATGCAGTGATCAGTGTACATGTTGTAGACCTAGTCCCTGTAGATGTTACCACAGGTTGCTTTTGTCTCTATGACAGGTGCAGGGCATCCTCAGTAGGTACTTTAACCTACTGTGTACATTCTGGAAGCTATAAAGAATCTCACTGACATACTCGTCAGCTGGCACAGAGGATAGTGAGCTTTATAATTGCAAATGGAAGACCATGCCCTAGTGATGTCCATCACATACACCTCATATGTGAGACACATCATGGTGGGCTACACCTCCCTCAACACAGGTATAGGAATGGAGGACATGGAACTATGTGACCATAACCATGCCACAGCTGTCCCCTGATGAGAGTCCTCACTGGAGGTAGATGAGGGACAGCCATCTTAATTGTGTCATTCCAGGCACAGAGCAGCTGACAATCACCTGCAGAATACTGACTTCCAATGGCATCTTGTAAAATTCCAACTATAAATGCAAAGCCCTCTATGAAGTCATAGTGCATGCATTAATTTGATCAGTTCTGCTGTGGCCACAGTGTCATCAACCTGTGTCTGGATGGCTATGTCACATGTACACTGTGCAATGGTATGAAGTGGGACCCAAAGCATTCTTGTCCACCAGGACATCACCTCCTACTGTTGTCCCAATGCTCACTGGAACCACTGGTGCACCCTAGTTGGGTATGGGGGCATGTGACAAGAGTGCACCCTGTGCTGCCACCATGTCAGCCAATTCCTGTCATTCACTGGTCACTTAGGACTGTGGTGGCGGTTACTCAGGCAATGAAACTTTCTCAGTGAAAGCGGTATATAATGTGTCTATCATGGTATCAGTGCCTGCCACTGGCACTTTGGCCACTAACTGAGTCAGTTTTTTAGATGCCGTCATCCATTTCAGATATTTTCCTCATATCAACCATGCTCACATCCATGGTGGAAGACCTATACACCAAAGAATTTGTGACAACAAACAAAAACACCCTATCAGTGCTTTTTAGTGACAAATCATTGCTCCCAGTGCTACAACAGCTGTACAATAGTATAGCATGCATAGAATATAAGCCCATCTAGTTTCTGCAGACTCAGAGCCTGAAGTGCCTTAGGGATGATATAGCCATATTTAACATATTAGAGGTAATGCCTGTGGAGCGTTGTGTTAAATGATACATTTGTAAGGGCATATCAGCCTGGGAATTGCCCACTGAAATCTGTGGTGGTGGGTGAAGTTCTGATCCAAGGTGCAGTTATAAGGGAGTATTATGTCATCCCACATAGAGATGCCAGGAATTCCTTTGTTTCTGTGAGCAAGTTCTGTGTAGGAATTCACCCATGGCCATTCTCTGCCACATAAGGGCAGTTGCCTTGTTATAGGCATAGTGAATTATGTCAGTGACCATACAGCACACTTGCAGTGAAGATATGTTATTGATATTGACAGCCTTTACATTCACGAAAAAGTCCTGTCATACATCCTCATGGAAGGCACAGTCTATTACATCAGTCAGGAGGATCTCCTAGCTATGTTCCCAAAGGGCTTGCAGCAAGATATATATCTCTGCCTGGGAGAACTTGGCCATATGTGTGCACTCCTTGTGAGATATTTCATTCTGTAAATGGGAATATTTACATATGGTCAGCAATTGCTCACAGATATCTGCTGCATCCACAGTACAGACCCCAACCCCTCTGTTCAAAGTGAACACAGACTGTGAAACATTTTACTCAACAAGAGAAACAGGCCAGCTTCTTAGGTTGCTGCTATGAATCATCTGCCTGAAGCTGGACATAGGTGTGCTTCCACCTTATCATTCTATCCAGCACGTACTAAATAAACCTGCTGTGCCAGCATGTGTGGATGCCAGTCCATTATTATATCTGGACTGTGTACCATACTCCACACCATCTCTCCTTTGGCATCTGCCATATGTGAAGATTGATAATGCTTTTTTCAGCTGTATGTGTCACTCGCCCATCTGTAGCTTGTGGTAATAATGTACCTAGAAGCATGTTACTGTATTCCATCTCCCCTAAACAAAAAATTTCAAACAGAAAACAGTTATGATAACATCACTGCCACTGTCCACTGTTTTGGGCATCCCAAATGTATCAGGTGTTCAATACAACAGGATGATGAGACCCATTGCAAGCCATTCCTATTTGCGGAACAACCCTGTGCTGCTTCCCTTGTAACATGATACAGCCTAATGTCAGTAGGATAAACTCCCCAACACAACATGTTTCATAGACAATACACCACAGTCCACAATTCTAGCATAACTGACCTTACCACAACTGCTGTAACTGACTCTGTATTCCTCACATGTTCCCACCATCTATCTAGACAGTCTAGAAAATATATAAGAAAGTGTCCCAACTATGAAAAATGGCCAGACACAAGGGATTCAAAAGACCAAAGAGCTAGAACTAGAGTGCAAAAGTTATGGAATATGGTAGTACTTTCAGCTAATTTAACCATTCCAAGACAGCAGAAGAAGAAAAGAGAGGACTGGGCAGTTTAACTGCTGACTCATGGACTGTGAGAGGAAGCAGAGGACTGGGCACATAGCTGAGTGGGGAAGACCCTAGTAAGATGTGGTGTTGCTCAGCAAAGATAGGTTTTATCTTAGCCCACAATAGACTGTGTTATTAAAGAGACAGACTGGAAAAACCATACCAGGATAAACTGGCCTTTAAAATGGGATCAAAAGATAATTTTGTTTAGGGAGCCTTTTGGTGGCAGAGAGAGATAAAGCCCTACCCATGACCCAGCTGACCCATGCTCGATTAGTTGCTCACATGACCAGCAGAGTAGCAAGGAAGGAGGTGCCCATCCTGGGTGGGAGAGTGCTCATTAATATGCTCACTAAAGAGATGCATGGACCAAAATGGGGGATTTGTACTCAAAAGCAATCAACATGGGTGAGTGGGAAAAGAGAGTGGCTAGAGAATAAACAAAAACATTCTCCCTGAAGGAACCACAGAAGAGCTGAGCCTACAGGATGCCCTTAGGATCAATGACCAGCCCCAGCAATACTGGAGTAAGTACAGCAGTGTAGAATGATAGCAGGTAGACCCAACATGGAAGTAGGGCACTGGGGGCTGGGACAGTATACATAAAGTCTGAAGAGACTTTAAATAAAAAAGATAATCCCTGGGATTCAATAAACCTCTGTGCAAGAATAAGTCTATTCTTCACAGAGTGGATTGTGCCCATGCAGCACAGCAGCGCACCTTGCATATTCATGAAGGCACACTGCTGTATAATCTGCACGGACAAAATCTGTGAACGAGTGCAGGGAGCATGTCCAAGTAGTGCTTGTACAGTAAATACACCCACTGCACTCAAGAAGTGCAGTACAGCACTTTGTAAACAAAAACAGTGTCCGCAGACACTGTTGCATACCTCTCAACTGTACAGATTTTTGCAGAATGCATATGTTTGCCACATATGTTAGGTGTGTTCCTCCTAAAATCTATACTTGTCTGGCAAAGACCTGAGGATGGGAGTCATTGAATAATGGCAATCATTTGAGTCTAAGCTCCACATCCTTCAAAAAATTCATGCTAGTGCAAAACCTATTATTCTATCAACTGTCTCTCTAAGTTTGTAAGAGCAATCTTTAAAACCTGTCCCTCTCTGCCCCCCCCCCCCAGCATTGCCCAGATTGTATGCTCTAAGAGTGTCCGTGGACACTTTTGCATACCTCTCAACTGTACAGATTTTTGCAGAGTGTAGATTTTTGCTGCATATGTTAGGTGTGTTCCTCCTAAAATCTGTACTTGTCAAGCAAAGAGCTGTGGATGGAAGTAATAAAATAATGACAAAGATTTGAGTCTAAGACTCCACATCCTTCTGAAAAGTCATGGCTGATGCAAAACTATTATTTTATCAACTTTCTAAGTTTGTAAGAGCAATATTTGAAATCTGTCTCTCTTTGTCCCCCCATCATGTTAGGCTTTGTCCAGATTTTATGCTCTAAGAATTTGACAAGTATGACTGTTAGCTATGTGCATATCCCTAAACTAAGACAAATAAAACAAATATTTTTTTCCCATCCCCACTAAGGTTTAAGCATAGCTGAGTGGGTGTGCATGTGGCACAGCTTAAACATCCCAAGGAGCTAAATAGAAATATACAAAGTGAGATAGTGTAGTAGTTACAGCTTTAATTTAGCATGCATTCATTCACGGTTCAAGCCCCAATGCAATCTATTCATTTTTATATGTGAAAACAACACTAAAATATATATTTTTATAAATAGGTAGTAAATAATATATATTTGTTAACCAGGATAGTGTAGCAGGTCCAAATGTGAGGTGTCAGTATAGTACAGATGTGAAAGCCCCATATAAACACAAGTGTCCCATACAGTATAGCCACACAAGACTATAATGTAATGAAAGCACATAAGGGGATGTTATGGAAGGTAAATATACATATCATAAGATGTCATTAATAAGCAATCAACCCCACTATCCTGATAGTCCGTAAAATGAATTCTGAGCAATGTTAAATTCTGGTCAGCTATGCTTAGCCAGTGTAAGCATTGCTTAAGTGAAAATGCTTAGCACTAATTAGCATAGCTAAGTGGATTTGTACATTGGTAAGCAGTGCTTAGCATCTTCCTCTTTAAGCAATGCTTATCTTAGCTAAGCAGGTTTGCCTGTCGCTTAGCTTAGCTCAGCATATTCAAATTCAGACAATCACAGCAAAGGGTGGGAAATCAGCCTTATTTAAACCTCGCAGGTGGGAATACAGCCCATAAACAGTTGTAGCTCATCACTGCAGGCACTATGGCTGGACTTGGTGAATGATCGCACTTTTGGGTGCAGCGCTGGGGCATTCAGGAGTACAGGGTCATGGTTGGACTCCTAGTGAAATACCATAAGGGGAGACTGCTGCAGGGCAAGTACCAGGGCTCCCAATACAAAGTGGAGGCCTGGAACCATCTCACACGTGATCTCATCAGTGCCACTGGCATCCCTCAGACTGGTGAGCAGGTCTGGCACCATTTTGCTGACCTGAAGCATAGGAAGAGAGAGCTCTTGGACCAATGGGTCCAAGATGTAAGGGCAGGGAATGTCCCAGACATGTGTGTAAGTATCAGTATCTATTAGTGTTTGCCAAAGTCCAGCCTGTGTATGTGATGGATAGGTATGCATAAATGTTTCTCTATCTTCTGTACAGCTCCAGATTACAGGGCCACAAATGTGGATGCCCATGCCAGCAGGCTGCTAAGGCTGCATCACGAGGCTGGTGAGTACAAATCTAGCTTGTAGTATTCAGGGCAAATAAATAGAAAGGAGAAGAATGTCACCTGTCAGTATTTAAAAATGTGTAATGTTTGTACTGAATAAACAAAACATTAGCAGAGTAATAGTGACGTACAGGGTACATATATCAATAAAAGTGTCAGTACCTGTCAATAAAACTCAAAACCCCATACTGGTTGTGTTTACTTTGGTATGTGGTGGTATGAATCTAAATTTGTACAGGTTCTACACAGCAACTATAGCTCTCAAAGCATTAAATAATCGAGGGTCATCTGACAAAGATTATGGAGTTGTAAAACATGAGATTAACTATATGAAATGTTCCATGCACCAAGATCTGATACCTGAATAGTAATGTTGTGTTAACCAGTGTTTCCCAGACTGTACTATGTCAAAGTATGACTACACAGTATAAGAACTATCTGCTATGCATGAATGTCAGAATTACAAGGTCAGATTGTACAACCATGAGATTATTAGGCAGAAAACAGTCAGGCAAGTGACAGCAGTTCCTCAATAGCTCATTCTGATGAAACACAAATGTGTTGTATTGTTTTGCAAAAACCAGAACAGTTAGAATCCCAGGATTGGTAGTAAGCTGTATGCATAAGTTTACCCATGAATATGTGAATATGTGTAGAATCAGTCAGGTAGTGTTAATAGAAATTTCCTCCACATGTCAGCCAGGTAAGAAAAGGTATATCTTAGCTGCAAGAAGGCTGTACTTATACACTGTGTACAACACCCACTGTCCAGCCCCAAGGCTGCAAATGACAGCAAGTTAAGTACATACAGAAAGTAGTCTCCTCTGATAAATGTCCCTCAAGTGTCATGCTGTCATGGCTAGTGGTCACTGCTGCCAACACCCAGGGTGACTGATAGAAATCAAGGCAGAGTATGGCAGTAGCACACACACACACACACACACACACACACACACACACACACACACACACACACACACACACACACACACACACACACACACACACAATATGAGTGCACATATGTAACCTTGACTATGTGAATATGGGTAGAAACAGTTAGGTAGTGTTAACATAAATTACCTCCACAGATCTGCCAGGTAAGGGAATGTTCATATCAGCCTTTGAAAGACATTATTAATACACTGACTACAAACATACCATTGCCCAACCCAAGCCCATAGGTAGACGTAAAGTGAGGTCATGCCTGGAGAGTAATGAGTAGAGTAATTATCATTACAGTTGTGAGCAATAGATCCTATACAGTTGTTAATTGACATCTCTCTCTCTCTCTCTCTCTCTCTCTCACCCACCCTATCTGCAGCAATAATCTATACACATATATCAACGGGTATATTTTTCACCAAACCAAACCTATTGTTGGGACATGTGTCCTATTGTTCTACAAATATTTAAAGGTTTGATTATTAATGTTCCCTGTTCAAATACTATCATTAGTAGCCTGTTGTTATCAATGTAACCTGCATGCTGTTATAATGTCCACTGTGGTTCCATATATGCATGTGTTCTGTCTACTATGCAATTGTTTTAAATACATTTTATGGGTTCAATTGGAACACAGCTGCATGCTGTTATAACTAATCCTGGTGTGTGTTGTTCATGACTAACCAACATATGTTGTAAAACGTCAATAACATAACATGTCTGGAAAGGTCAATCCCAGGGGATCCGCCTGTCCTACCTCATCTGGCTGTGGCACCAGGCCCCAGCACATCTTGGACCCAACCTGGGACCTCCTCATCAGCTGGTCCTGCACCACTTTCAGGAGGAACCGCCTCAGGGGATGGGGCCTGCCACCCCCCCCCAGGAGTGGGCACGGACAGGACACCATCACCCATAGTCAGCTCCAGGGTTGGTGTGTAGCAAGCTCAGAAAATTTGGAGATCAGCTATGCCAGCTTGAGGGCCACATGGCGCATCTTGAGGGTCAACCTGCCCCTCCTGCTCAGCCCCCAGCACAGCCATCTTTGGGGCTGTGAAGGTGCAGTGGTGACTGCCCATGGATGGGGACCTCAGTCCCACTGTATCCATTTGGAGACTCTTGGGTGTCCGATTCCCAACCACCCTTCCCATCCAAGGTGTTTACCCCCCTCACATGTGTCATATATTGCCCCTGTCTGCTGTCTTGTCTGTCATGTCTGTCTTCCAATCCAACTTACCTCCCCAATTATACCTACTATCCTTTCCCAACATCCCACTCTCACCTTAAAAAAAGGGCAATCTGCTCCCAAAAAAAAATTACACCCCATGCACAGCTGTCCATTTCACACATGTATCCACTGGACATGTAATCTGGTCCAATTTGCTTGACAACACATTACTGTTGTCCTCACTCCACTCTTAGAGGTTGAGTCTCCACATTTACTTCCAAATTTTGTAGAAATGCACTGTTGTTGCTGTAGAAAAAAAGGACAGCTATGGCCCTTCCTTATTCCTGTCCTGCACATCCCTAGCTATCTGTCATATTGCTTTTCCCTCTATGTGCCCCTTTTTTCACCACTGTCCTATCACCTCTTTTTTTTTCTTTTCTTTTAAAGAAATTAGCATGGAGGTAAGGGGGAGTAAGTGGCAGTAAGCAGCAGTAAGCGAGTTTGCATGACACTAAGTGATACCTACACAGTTTAAGCAGCTGTATGGTTAACCATGTGTTGACATCGCTTACCATCACGCAAACCCGTGCAAACCCGCTCACAACTGCTTAAAACTGCCTTAATCACCCTGTCTCCATCAACCATTGTTCTGCCCAGCAACAAAATAATCAGCGGTGCCAAGATTCTAATCCAGGATCCTGTATACACTAGTCAGAGAAATACACCACTACACCATCTGAGCTGTAGAAGTCTCTGTTGCTTTTTCAAATATATCATTCAGTACAGATATTGTATAGTAGTGAAAAACACTGTGGAATCAGTCATGTTTCTATATATGAATATACACATATAAGATATGTATGGTGAGATAAATATGAGCAAGTATGTACAACTATTTATAGAGATATACATATAAAATATATACATGTAAGAAAAAAGAAAAAAAAAAATATATATATATATATATATATATATATATATATATATATATATATATATATATATATATATATCATAACATGTAGTGGAGTCATACCTCAGCACCATACCTCTCAACCTCTTACTGCAAGAATTCGGGCCAATGGCTGTGAAAATGGGTGGACAATGGGCCAAAACTAGGGACATAATGCAAATATTGCTCTTTTAAATGCATAACGTTGCTAGAGTAACAGGGTACGTTTCAGCATACATGTTCTGAAGGATGTGAGTTCAGAAAATGAAATGTATGTCAACACTTACTGACAGGAATCCTGACATCATCACACTGATGTACCGGATAAATACAATTAAGGAAGGTGTGGAACAGACCAAAAATATGAGCAATAAACCTGAACATTCTGACACACTTTGGCCAGTTGAGAGGTATGCTCAGAACCTCTTGGTGCAACGAATCTGGACCAAGCCCGACAAACTGGAGGGTGGAGGCCATGAAAATAGGGACAGATCTCAAGTACTGGAGTAGATAAGCTGACACAGTTGCTTCAGTAACACCCTCCTTTCTGTTCTAACATATATTGACTTATATATCACAAGTCCAAAAGCCAATTACTTCCCATTAGTTTTTTGACTTAAATCCTCACATCATCCCACTGATGTGTCAGAAATACACAACACGTATGGGGTCCAGGCAACAGTACATCTCACAAATATGTCTGACATAACATCACAGTGGAGAAACTACACTGAGCTGTTAGGCATGTCACCAAGCACTGTCTAAACTATAGTCAGACTGATGCAACAATAACCCAAATCTGCTATGGAGAATTACACATGCATTTGTAAAGCTATCAGGCACTACAGGGATGTAACAGCATTGCAAAACAGACACCAGTGTGAAAGTACACACCCACACCAAGTCCACCACAGTCACAGTCACATACTGGTAAGCCAAATGAACAGTAGAGTATAAGGACTGTGTGAACAAAACCATCAGCATGTTTGCCACTCACACACTACCCCTACATATACTGGCCAAATTCACAGTGTAGTCTGATGCCTGACTGTGGTATGGGACATGTGTCAGTCTGCCGCTAAAAACATATACAGCTGATAGGGTACCAGAAACTGGGGCAGCATGCAAAGTCAGACAGAAAAGAAACCATAACACTTACATCTACCTACCTCCCGACACAGGCCAAATATATTCACAATACACTGCTACACAATCCCGACAGTCTGTCAAAAATTCCCATAAATACACAGACCTCCCAACTGTACAGAGTCCCACAGAATGTTCATGCTTTGTCCTCATATATAATGCCTCTTACACATAACATGGCTGGCAGTCTGATACATCATTGGGATGATATCAGGAATTAAAGTCACTAAATAATAATGTACCATACCTATCCACCTCTAACTGCATGACATCTGGACAAAGACGGACATACCTTGGGGACAGATGCCCAAACACAGGGGTATCATTGACATATTGCTTTTATAAACTGAGAAACTGTTGGTGTAATAGGGTTTGTTGTAACATACACATTCTGAGGGATATGAAGTCAGAAACACAAATGGATGTTACCATTTACTGACTGCAATCCTCAGAGTATGCTACTGAATTTCCAAAAGACAAAAAACATGTAACATTCCAAATATAAGTGTCCAAACTCTGGCCAGTCTTTGGATAGCCCTACACTTGAGAGTTATGTCAACCATATAATACTGTCAGACTTAAAATCACACAGAACAGCCATATCCACACAAACCCTGTCAAACTAGCAGTACTTTAAATGTATAACAGCAATACTTACATTCAGTCCCTATGTCTGAGACATTTTCCCCCAGATTGTTGGGCTGCCTCCACAGTGTTTGTTGTAAGAGGTATTTCCAGCTAATCTCTGTGATGCTGTTAATCACACACCTCCATGAAGTCCTCCACACAGCCAAGGTAAAGGGCCAATGCCCACATGAAGTAGTCAGTTATAATAGTGTGTTTCCATGCAATTGGCTATTGCAATGATACGACAGCTGTTCTACATGCAATTAGCAAGTGGGCGAAGTTGCTGCCTATGCCAACAGCTGTATACCCTACATCCTGGAGAGAGAGAGAGAGAGAGAAACAGAAAAAAAAACCCCACAGCAAGCAGGATATAACCACCTACACTTGGAAAAAAAACAGGTATGTCAAACAAGTATGCATGTACTGGACTGCAGTAGGGGGTATGTAATAATGGGAAATAGAGAGTTTAACATATATGTCTCAACAAGACTTGCTGTATTGATATATTTCTGATCAGAACCTATGACCATAGCATCTGTGTCTGTCTGCAGTGACAGAATATAGCTCAGGCCCCTAAGTCACCCCAGAAAAGGATGGCTCATGTATGACTACTACTGGAGTGTGTGTTGAACAATACTGACTGTGACACTGCTAGACCAGCTACTTCCACAGGTATATCATCTGGACCAACAGCCTTTCAATTCTTAAACCTCTTCATCGGTACCCTTACTTCCCCCCTTTTTACTCTGTTGCACTTCTTGATTCACCATACCCACATCATCCGACAATCTCTCTCTCTGTCTCTCATTCTCCTCATTCAACAGTCCATCAAAATACTGTTTCCATCTGCTCTACACACTCTCCTTGCTTGTGAGTATGTTTACACCATTACCCTTTATCACCCTTATTTGCTGAACATCCTGCCTAGCTACATAACTCTATCTAGCCAGTTGGTACAGGTCCTATCCTCCATCCTTGGTGTCCAAACTTACATACAACCCTTCAGATGCCCCATCCTCAGCCTTTGCACCACTGCCTTTGCCATGCACCCCATCTTCATATACTCCTGTCTACTTGATTCATCTGTCTGACAATCCCACTTCTCTTTCACCAACCTCTTTCTCTGTATACTTCCCTGTACTCCCTCATTCCACCACAAGATCTCCTTGTCCTCCTTCTTTTGTCCAGATGGCACACCAAGCCCCATTCTACTCATCTCCCCTACTAGCTAGGGTGTAGTTACCCAGATATTTGGTAACTCTTCACTGCCAGCCACTGTCTATTGGAACTCTTCCTTGAACCAACCTCGCAATCACCCGTTTATAGTATCCACCATTTACTTTTTGGTGCTCCCTCACACTCCTCCCCCTCTTCGTGACCACCAACATCATCCCACAGACCAACAGTCCATGCTAGCTAGCTACACTTTCCACTGTCACCACTTTACAGTTTCCATTCACCTTCAAACCAGTCTCTCACCCTTGGGTATACCCATCACCACTTCATCCAACCACTCCAAAGTACTCCTGTCTCACCTATCACACATGCAACTAGCAGAACATATGCACTAACAACTGTCATCATTACACCATCAATACCTAGCCTCATAAACATCACTCTACCCAACACTCTTATCACCTCCAAAAACACCCTTGGCATAATGTTCCTTCAGGTTAACCCCTACACCATGTCCTCCCCCATACACACCATGATAGAACTATCTGTACCCGACTCTGGTACACACAGCCGTACCCCCCTTCCATCTGGTCTCTGGCACACACAATATATCCACCTTTCCTCTGTCCATCATATCAGTTATCTGTCCTACCAGTCATACTTGCAACATTAAAAGGTCCTACCCTCACTACCACACTCTTAGCCTTTCTCTTCTCTGCCTGCCATATCAGTGGTGGGCATCCTCCAGAGTATGTCTGTGTATGCCAAGGGTACTGTCCTATCAAATGACGTATGTGTGTTACATCAATATGAAGAAAGTATCACTAATCTTGGCCCATAGCCCACCATGTATGTGCGATGTCCTCCAGATGTCCTGCCCTAACAGGTTGACAGGAATGACTGGGCAGCAAGAGAGTAATTACAGTGTGCCATACTGACACAGAACAGAAATGTATAGCAGATATTACCTATGCATATGTGTGTATGGGTAGGTGTACCTGGCTGCCTCATAATAACTGACATGGGATGCAAAACATCAGGTAAATAAGCTGTACATGTTGTACACGTGTGTAACCTTAGTTTCTATGCATCCAACAGAGTTAGACTTCAAAGCTACTGGTTGTGGCATTGCCCTGACACAGACATGGGCACTAGAATAAGCATTAGTATCACATTGAAATAGTAGAGGTGTCCAACTGTGTTATGATCTTGTGCCCATGCTTACTACAAACAGATATATGACCACCTACATAGCTGTATGGCTTCAGCTATACCTTACTTGTAAAACCTGTCTCCACCAAAGTAGAGTAAACCACTTTGCTGGACAGCAGCAATGCACAAAGCACATAATGTGATGCTATATTGGCTGTACAGGGCAAAGTAGAAGCAGGAATCAACTGGGCAGCATGTCAACCTTTGTCTGAATGAGCATATTAGGTCACAGGTGGATTACTCTATGGCTAACTATGAGTACAAATTGGACACATCCACTAAGGGCAATCAAGAGGCCATTTTCACATATGTCTGCCGTCTCAGAGGCAACAACCCAACCCCCCTGTAATGGTGGTCAATCACAGCACATACACACGCACACACACGATAGCTACAGCCAACCTGCTGCAGGCAGGTTTAGGGCAAACATCACCCCCCTGGCTCACCATCACTATAGGTGGATATGCACAGCACATGCACCCCTCCCCTCATCATCATGAATCAGGTGCAAACTGCCTAATCAAAGTTAACAAAAGCAAGTCCACTTGAGGCCTAATAACATTCCTGTCTGCATCCTATATAAACCCAGGCATATCCTTCCAGCTCCATTACACACTGTATGCAAGAAAAGCCTGAGCACCATTGACATCCCATCTGCAAGGAACACGGCTACTATCATCCCTTTACACAAACTTGAATGATGAATGGTGGTTTATACAATGTACTGGCCCTCATTGGAGGGAACATGACACATCAGGACCAAGAGTACAATGCATGTTCATACAGTTCTGCTAGATACAGGAGTATGATGTGTTTGTAAGTGGTGGCTAATGATAGTCCATATTCATGTGCTGGCTCTGTAAAGAACTCTGAGCAATGTCTGAGGTCCTGTGATGTGTTTCCCTGTTTATGTCTTCTAGGTACCATGCAGCAGCAATCACCTTACACCAATGCGGAGACAGCAGCCATCACAGAAGCTGTAATCTTAAACTATGCAATCCTTTTTGGCCCAAGCCGGCAAAATCTGTGTGAGCGGACTGTCCTGTGGGATGAGATTATCCACAGAGTGAACATCTTAGGGCACCATGGATGCACATATGATCAGATCAGGCATAGAGCAACTGACCCAATACTTCATGCCCGACAAAGGGCTGTTGCTGTAGTGAGGGACTGTACTGCTACCAGTGGGGGGCCAGCCACACAGGCCCCACATACAGTGACAGAGGAGCTCCTTGCCAACCTTGGGGTAGCCCCCACACAACCTAAACATGGGATACAGAAATTGTGGAGGTGAGTGGCACCCAGGCAACAGGCAAGGAGCGTCCAGGTAAGGCTAAAGTGCACATCAATGTAATGAGGTAGCATTTAAACTGTCTTCTATAGACTCTCTAGATGCATATGTCAGTGCAAAATGGATTAGTGGGTGGGGTTTAGTCATGCACGCAAGTTCACATCTATGGTGAAGAACAGCAAATTGTGTAATATCATAGTGTGTACTGTACCTGTGCAGAGATGTAGCATTCATCTTCTACCAATGCCTAATGTGAATCTGCTGACAATACCTCTCCCTCACAACTACATAGGTCCCTCTGGTCTGCACATGGGACAGCAGCCTGAAGCCAGTAAGTATGGAATTTTCCTGTTGTGGCTCACCAGTACCACACACATGCTAAAGTTAATGCATGTGACCATGCATACAACTGTTACACTCAGCCATTTGGCAATATCTGCATGTTCACTTGTGGTGGTGTTTATTGCATTGCATCATGATGGTCATCACAGGGGACTATTTGCAGGAGATGCCACATATCTGTAGCATACCTCACAACCTGTCATTGCAGGGCATCTGGACAAAGACTGAAAAAATGGGGAGACAAAGGCCCAAAACTAGGGTCATATTGTATAAATTACTGGTGTACAGTGCATATAAATGGTGTACACACCTGTTAGAATGCCAGGTATTTGTGATATGCGAAATTGAGAGCACAATAGACTGCCAACCTTTCATGTGACCTATAGCCTGTACAATTCAATTGTAAAGCAAACAAATCTGTTAGGGGAACAATAATGACACATAACAGTAATACAACAACCTAGATGCATATGTGTGCACAGGCTGAAGCTACTACTGTGTTGGGGCAGCTTTCAATAAAACTACAGCAGTGCATCTTATTGGGTACACACCTGCCATCAATTACAGAGACTCTTTGATTAACAGCAAATAACAGTCAGCTGTCCTACCAGGACTATCCTACCATAAATCCAGTTGCCTGCTACAGTAACAGCCATGGTTCGCATAGAGCTTGTGAAGCTGCTAAGGGACCACATGTTTGAGATGTATCAGCCTGGAGAAGGATACCAACACATTTCCATAGCATTGCACATACTATGGAACACAGTGCAGACAATCATCAAAAGGTGTTGAAAATATGGAGCTACAGTGACATTGTGAAGGAGTGGACATCCCACCAAATTCTATGAAAATACAAGACCAAAACTGGCCAGGGAGGCTGCCAGGAGCCCTACAGAAACAGTGAAGGAGTAGCAGGAATCTCCGACAAGTCCTGGGTATGCACTACATGCCATAACAATCTTCCATGGTCTCCATATGTCCTGCCTATAGGGTAGGGTTGGAAAACGGAAGAAGTTCCTCACACCAAACAATATCCAGGCCTGGAGAAAGTTTGAAATTAATACATCTGGTCTCCAAAAACCAAATGGGAAAATGTGTTATGGTAATATGGGACCATGGTTGAACTCTTTAGCTACAATTCTGACAGGTGTGTTTGTCAGAATAACACCACTGCACATCACCACAAAAACACCACCCCCATGGTGAAACATGGTGATGGTAGTGTCCTGCTTTGGGGTTGCTGTTCACAAGCTGGAACTGGGGATATAGCCAAGTTGGAGGGGATTATGAACAATTCCAAATATCGGTCCCTTGTGGCTCCAATCCTTCTGGTGTCTGCCACATAGCCGTGGATGGTGAGGAATTCCACCTTTCCACACAACAATGGCCCAAACCATACATCCAAATCAACAAAAGGATGGCTTTACCAGAAAACATGCAACATTCTGCACTGGCCCAGCCATAGCCCACATGTATGTCCAATAGGATATATGCAGAGTGACTTGAAGAGGGCAGTGTGCAGGGGATGCCCTTGCAATCTGACATAGTTGGAGGTGTTTTGCAAGGGAGAGTGTGCAAACATTGGCAAGTCAAGATGTGCCATGCTGATAGACACCTTTCCAAGAGGACTGAATGCTGTGATTAAATCAAAGGTGCTTTAACAGAGTATCACTTTAAGGGTGTGCACACTCATGCAATCAGTGTATTGTACCTATTTCATTTACCATATGTTACCTATAACTGATGTGTATGTTCTTCAGTTGGATTGCACAGGTTATATGTCATATGAAATGATAACAATGTTATGACCTGATTTCTGAGGTCTCATGTGATATATCACAAAAGCTTGGCATGTTAACAGGTGTGTGTACACTTACTATATCCACTGTAAGCTTGGGAAGTTGTTTGAGTAACCGGCTTTGATTTAACATACATGTACTGCAGGTTATGCAGTCTGCACCTCAAATTAGGACATTAATTAGTGGCACCAATCCACAGGTCAACCCAGTAATGTATCAGACAAAGACAGGAGTTATGAGGAACAGACCAAACATATGAGCCACACATGTAGACATTCAGCAAAACCATGTACAGTTGGGAGGTATGTTCTGTAGGAGTTGCCACAGTGCTATACAGGTGAACAGCAATAATTTACATGGGTGCAGTGTGTGCTAGGTGAAGGGCCATCACCTACTAACACCATTCACGTATCCCAGAGGTGTAGATTAGCAGTAACAGTAATTGAAAAGGGCTGCACTGCATGATGCTGAGGGTCTGTCCAGAGTGTGTATGTTATTGTCTGTGTGTCATGAATGCCCCAGTTGGTTAATGTAAAGTCTGTGTAATGCCTTTGAGGCACCTCAGCTGTATATGCATGTGTGTGTGTGTGTGTGTGTGTGTGTGTGTGTGTGTGTGTGTGTGTGTGTGTGTGTGTGTGTGTACTAGCAAACCTTATGGTGCCAGTAGTGATTTACATATGTTGTTTTTCCCTCACAGGTGGACATGGTGGCTGCTGTCCCACTCACTCTGATTCTGATGTCAGTGACTCTGCAGAATCTGACCATGATGATACTCAAATTGAGGCACAGGTGGGGGTGTCAGTGGCTAAAACTGTGCCATAATTTGGCATCCCACTATTGTCAACCTTATCTCCACACACAATCTCAATGCCCACACATACCCCGTCACCAGTGGCCACAGATAATTGACAGTTGGTGGGTGGTGGCATGGAACAGGCTACTGTGGTGACTATGGCAAGTAATTGTGCAGGCACTAGCCATAGCCAGAGTTCTGGCAAGGTCCCACACAGGCAGATGTGCAGGGGTGCTCAGAGGAGGATTGCAGCCCATTATGCCCCTGTTGCAAGTGGCACAGTGGCAGTCACCAGAAGCATGTTTCAGGCTATCATGGAGGCACAGGTACGTAATGAATGTAACACCAGACATATATGCAAGATTGTGGATGAGCATGTCCCTGGTGTCTAGGGCACTATTTGTGAACTCACTGTGGCCATCCGTGAGCATAATGAGGTCATGGATAGATGGTGGGGGGATACCTTGGCACTCCTCAACCGTGGAATATCTGTGCTTGAGCATTTGGTGGACGATGGCCAGCAGCTACATGGATGTAGGGCAACACCACGATCAGCTGAGGGTCTGTGTGGCCATGCACCATCACGTTCCTGTACTGGCAGTACCACAAGCACTACTGAAGGTGGTGTGCTGTCCATGCCATGACATAGCACGCCATGGGCACGTGATCCTGGCCAGTCCCAACAGGGACACGGATCCAGCAGGCAGCAGTCACCATCAGGGAGTAGTACTGCATCTGAACTCAGCCCAGTTCCTGTGTCCATGGCCGGAGATGGTGAACTGTACACCCTGCCATGTTCGGCCCACAGCTGTCCATAATACCTCTGTGTAGGGTGCCCACATGGCATGACTGTGTCCATATAAACACACACACATCACCGTCAGACAAGTCACCTCCGCACACACGCACACATGCACACACACACACACACACACACACACACACACACACACACACACACACACACACCACCCCTGCACAGCCATTTAATGAACACCCCCCAAACACACACAAGATGTCAACTGTATGGCCCAGCCTAGGCTTCTGGCAAACCCACACAACACCTTGTGCATATGATGATACATGTGCCACATCCCTGCCATCCATACCATTGATGCAGGGACATGCTAATATGGGTCTGATGCACAGGGTGACTTTGTTAGAGTGTAGCTATTTAATGCTGTGTAAGATGCTGTGCTCTGGCATTTGTAATGGGTACACATCAGAATGTGTGTGTACCTTTTCAGCCATGATGCATTATTGGTGTTAGTAACACTAAGTGAATGTGTTCTCACATGCTGTATTCTGTTTGTGTTCAATGTGTCTGTGTGTCAGCAGGGTGTGGCCCTGCAGACATCACCAATGAGGGGTATGAAGTCTTGTAACACATCGACCATGTCATTGCCAAAGTACAGCTGTATCTGCATGCATTTCCCAAATTTGTATAACAGTTCTTGTATGTGCCTCACAGTTTATAGGGCTGAGGGGTTGTATATAAGTCTATGGTGGTTGACATCAGCTCTAGTAGAGTGGACAATGGTAGGTGTGGTGAGTGGAACACACCTCAGATTGCTAATGCCCCCAACCCCAGAGGATATTGTGTCGACCAAACACACAGAGAATACTGTTCACACACACACACACACACACACACACACACACACACACACACACACACACACACACACACACACACACACACACACACACATGCACACACAGGATCACAGTTGCCAGTGTTGTGTTTGGAACCCCTACCCATCAAGTTGTGGTACCACACTTTTATGCAGTTATTGCAGGTGGCACAAGACTACTAGTATTATGAGTGTTACAAGGTATTTGTAAGTTGAATAACATTACATGGCCTTGTGAGGTATGGCAATGGGGGGGTGTACTGGGTGTGAGAGTACTCATTACAGTGTCACATACAAGTCTACACACTCACAACCACTGCTATATACACCAATGCGTGCGCGCGCACACACACACACACACACACACACACACACACACACACACACACACACACACACACACATGCACACACACTTGCCAGTAATGACATTAGCAGACCAACTTATCTTGATATTCGTACCATACTATTCCATACTGTTGCATGGGGCTTATAGGGCTGAAGAATGTCTACAGATACCATTACGGTTGATGTGAAAAGCGGACCTCATGCAGTAGACCTAGGAATGTGTACTGTGAGTACCATGGCATAAAATATGAAACCATGCCCATCCAATGGATGTTGTTCTCACACAAACACAAGATATGCTTCTCTTACACACATTTTCCAGGACTGAGATTAGAACCCCTACCTGTCTATTTATTGTGACCACATTGTTACGCATTTATCACATGTGCCACAGAGGTTATGGGAGGATACTTGTCCAACGGAATTTCTAAGGTAAGGGACATCACCAGGCCTTGCAAATTATGACAATGAGTGATGTACTGGGTGAAAGAGGCCACAAAATACTGTAACCTACACATATACACACACACACACACACACACACACACACACACACACACACACACACACACACACACACACACACACACACACACACAGACTCACACACACACTTGCCAGGACTCATATTAGAACCATAGCTATGTAGTTATTGGTATTATAGTGTTATGCAGTTGACGTATACACCACAGAGCTTACAGGTTGGGGAGTGTCCCAAAGTACCTATATAGTGAATAACATCTACAGCACTTGTAAGGTATGGCAATGGTAGTTGTAATGGGTGAGATGGGCCACCAACTACTTTCACCCACATGTTTACACACTCACAAACACTTTTATACACACTAATGCACACACACACACACACACACACACACACACACACACACACACACACACACACACACACACACATTTGACAGTACTCAGATCTATAGGTTCAAAGATTTATAGATGTGTACTTGACACATGGCCATGGAGGCTTTACAACACTAGCCCATGGAAATACACTGGCATTATGCCACCTGACAATACTCCCCAGTGTGTTAGTATAGTATAGTCACTGGAGTGTTCCCCAGGATGGGTATTATATTCCCCATCTACTCCTTCAGATTTCTCTTGAAGAGGGCCAGTGATGTGCTCTGCTTGACATGTATGTGACGTCTATTCCTTAGAGTGGCCAGTCTCTGGGTTGTGAACCTGTCCCTCCAACATGTCCTGTTGATTGTGAGGATGGGGTTGAGGTATCTGGGGCATGTTGTGTGGACAGATTGGTTTATTCGGATGTAGCATTCTTGGCAGGGTTGGGTCAGATATGGCTGTGTATGTCAAGCAGAGATCTCACCTAAGTAGCCAATATGAGACAGAGATTCAGTGGAGTTGTTGGAGTCTGTAGTACCTAAGATCCTCTTTATGAGGTACATTTGCGGCCTCTCCTGTTTTTGCAGGTGTCCAATGGGGTACATGGCAAATGGGCCATAGTACACATTGATTGGTCTACTGAGGGGAGAGTACAGGGAAACACTGTAATTTTACTTCTCAGATTCAACACCCTTAGTCAGGAGAAGTGACACATGGAAGGACTTTCAGAAGAGAGTGGCACTGTGGTGGTGAACAGAGAGCTCACTGTCAACCTGTGTTCTCAGTTCCCTTATACCAGTATCAGTGTTCAGTGGACTACCATCAATGTATTACTTTATGGGAACCATGTCGTACCCAAAGGGGATGTCTGCACATTATCTGGCATTGAGCTTATGTCCAGGGTTCTGACAACAGTCATAGGTCTCAGAGAGGTCTTTGTGAAGGATGTCAACCTTACGTAGGGGGTAATAATAGTACCCACCTTGTAGTCATATGCAAACATGCTGGTCCCCAGAGGTGTGGATCCCAAACATGAGGGGACCCAGGTCCACAACCTGTGGTCTCCACTCCTGATTGTTCAGCAGTCTAACATGGAGTCTGCTGCTTTCACACTGTGGGTTATATCTGTGAGCCAGTTTGCAGGCTACCTACTGATGTAGGGGTTGCTGCCTACCAGACTGTGTTTGGGCATGATTCCTGAGTGGGAAGTGATATCCAAGGATTAGATAGACATGCCAGAACTGGGATTAGAACTCCTACCTAACTAATTATTTGTACTATAGTGTTATGCAGCTATTGCATGCACCACAGAGCTTATAGGCCTGAGGTCTGATGAAAGTGACTTCTAAAGTGACTAATATCTGCAGGCCTGCTAAAGTAGGGCAATGGGAAGTGTACTGGGTTTGAATGGACCCAAAATCTTTAACTTAAAAACACACAGACACACACTTTTACATTTGCCAGGACTGAGATTAGAACTGCTACCTAACTAGTTATTTGTACTATAGTGTTACGCAGTTAACACATGTGCCACAGAGCTTATAGGGTTGGGGCCTCACAAAAGGGACTTCTAAGGTGACTGATGTCTGCAGGACTGCTAATGTAGGGCAATGGGAAGTGTACTGGGTTTCAATTGACCCAAAATCTTTAACTTATAAACACACACTTTTACATTTGCAAGGACTGAGATTAAAACTCCTACCTAACTAGTTATTTATACTATAGTGTTACAGCGTTATCACACACACCACAGAGCTTATAGGGCTGAGGCTTGATGAAAGGTACTTCTATGATGACAGGCATCTTCAGGACTGCTTAAGTAGGGCAATGGGAAGTTCACTGGGTGGGAAAGGCCTCTTAATTCCTGGGAAAGGCCTGTTAATTCCTAGATCCTAATGACAATTCTCTAAGTGTATGAGCATGCCTGTGGAACTCCATTCCAGGGATTGTTGTACTCCAGTCCAGTTTGTTTTGTGCTACAGCCATACCTCTCAACCTGTTGGTGCAGGATATCTGGAGATAGCCTATCAAAGTGGGGAGACAGTGGGCCATACAGTGATTGTGACTATTTTTCTAAGCAATGTATGGGTTGTTAGGGTTACAGGGTTTGTTTTAGCAGACATTTGACATATATGATGTTTGGCACTGTCATGTATTGTTTCAGTACCTCGTGACATACCTCCTCAGATCACCACAGTGATTTACCAGAGGAATACTGGATGGATGATGCACACACTGATATTATGGGCCAAATGCTAGGCATTCTTGCACAATCCAGCCAGTTGAGAGGTGTGCCTACAACCAGTTGACTGCTGGAGCTGTGGAAATGTCCCAGCACCTTGGTGATATATTACAATGGTGGAATCTCTGTGCATTTCTGTTCTGGCATGATCTGACTTCCAGTCCACGGTTGGGTAATATAAGTCAGGCAGAATCAGGGTGACAGGCAGACTCCAGACAGATTTGAAGGGGATAAGATATGTGGGGGAAGGGGGTGCCCTGGGTCATATATATTGGCTTATAGCTACCAGTACATTGCATAGGGGTCTTCTCAAAGGTTGACTGCAGTTGAAGGGTCTTATGTGTGTCAGACTGTTTGACCAGCCTGGAGGTGTGTGTGTGCCTCACATATATGTATGGCCCATCTCATTTGGCTTGGCTGGCCACAATTTGAGGTCAGGATGTTGCACAGGATGAGTGATCAGGGAAGGGTGTGTTACTCCCCATGGCTGTGAGTGCAGATATGTCACCATCTTTTAGGGTTAGGACTGCGTGCAATGAATTCATTCCCATGTTTAGACTCCTAGCCCTGCCTGTTGACTGCACAGAGTATCACGGAATGTCCAGATTCATGACTCATATATCTGGATGATTAACCAAACAAGTGTGGTTTTCAAGCAAAAGTGTTTTGCAAGTCACTCAGGGTTGAAGTCAGATATTACTGACAAATGACATTGCAGTTTCAGACTTCATACCCTTCAGACATTCCATGCTAATACTTTATTTATTTATTTTATTTTACATTTGTTGACCGGGATAGTCCGACTGAATGCATGTCCATTTTCAGCGGAGGCCCGGGGAGAAAAGCTCCAAGGGTAAGCAGATACAGCATTACATAATACCAGCATTACATATTACAAACAGACTATTTACAGAGATTACATAAGTAAGCAAGTTAAACAAGTTCCACAGGTTACAGTTAATCCTGAGCACAAGTCAGGATTAAATTAAATTACACAGTAAACTGGTTAACAGATTTTTACACATTCTAGAGAGAGTTAGCCAGGCTTGATACATTGACATAGCCAGTTAAGTGACAAATGTTGTTTGAGTCTAGTTTTAAATTGACCTAAGGTGGAAAGTAAGGTAATATCAGCTGGAAGAGAGTTCCAGGATCTACTTACAGAGTTTGCAAAGAGAGAATTACCGACTGTGTTATTAATTTTGCTAGTCTGAATTAGTAGTTTGTTAGAGGATTGAAGTGGTCTAGGATTGTTATAGGGGGTAATAATATTTTTAAGTGCAGGAGTATTGTCCGGATTATAGAGGATTTTATAGGCCATAATCAGTTGGTTATACTGGATTAGGCTGGGTAGTTCAAGCCACCCAAGCTGATTTAGATTGATGCAATGATGTGTCCTAAAAGGCAGCCCAGTGGCAAACCTGGCAATGTGGTTGTAGCAAATTGAGAGTTTGTTAAGGACAGTCTTGTTTAAATTCAAAAGTAGAGGGGATGCATACAGAAGGGTTGAAAGAAGGTGAGAGCGAGCTATGGCAATTTTAGCTGGAGGAGTTAGGAAGGCTTTTATTCTGTAAAGTGACCCTAGTTTTTTATTGATGGTTTTGATAGTTTGGTTAACATGTAGGTCAAATTTTAGATTATTGTCTATGATGACACCTAATAGTTTTGTAGATGGGTCAGGGGAGATTATTGTGCCATCATTCGATTTTATGGTAAAGGTGAAAGCGGTAGACCTACATGTTGGTGAAAATAACAGCATTTTAGTTTTTTTGGGATTTAGGATCAGACGATGTTCAGAAAGCCAGTCTTCTATTGTATTAAAGGTGGTCTGGGTAGCTGACCATAACTCTACTGGAGATGTGGCTGAGCAAATCAGAGTAGAGTCATCAGCATATTGGATACAGCTGACTTTTGGGATGACAGTATAAAGGTCGTTAATGAAGATGGAGAACAGCAAGGGCCCTAGTATAGAGCCTTGTGGTACTCCAAGGGTGTTAGGTAGAAGGTTAGAGAGTTTGTTCTGCCAGAGGACAACCTGCTGTCGACCATTCAGGTAGGATTGAAACCATTTGAGTGCTCCAGTATCTAGGCAGAATGTTTGCAGGGTGTGGATTAAAAGTTGGTGATCAACCATATCGAATGCCTTGGAAAGATCCAAAAAGAGGACTGAGGATATATAATTATTGTTGTGATTATGGTTTATGGTGTTAGTAAAGGCTAGGAGGGCTGAAGTAGTGCTGTGATGAGGACGGAAGCCATGCTGAGTGTCTGCCATAAGGCGATTTTGGATTAGGTGGTGCATGAGTTGTCTATGAATACATTTTTCCATAATCTTTGCAAGTGGAGAGAGTATAGCTATTGGCTTATAATTGGAGAATTCAGTAGAGCTGCCTCCTTTGTGAAGTGGGATTACATAGGATATTTTCCAGATGGTGGGAATTTTAGCCTCTACTATGGTTCGATTGATTAGTATTGAGACGGGGTAAGCAATAGCATCAGCTGATTTTTGTAGGTACTCGGCAGGGAGTTGATCAGCAGAAAGTGTAGTGGGTTTTAATTTTTTGATCAAGGTACGGATAAGTGAAGTGGCGACTGGTTGGAAGCTGAACGCAAGTAGGTCTCTAGGGGTGCTACTTTCAGGACCAGGGGAGCTAGGAGGTTGTTGGCTAGTTAGTGCTTGAATTGTCTCAGTAAAGAATTGGTTAAAACTATCAGAAACATCTTCAGGGGTTTTATCAATAGTAGTAGCAGGGATTGGGGTTGAAGTTTGTCCAGGATGTAGTAGATTATTTAAACCTGCCCAAAACTTCTGAGGGTTATTTTGATTTACTGTCTGTAAATTACAGTAGTATTGTTTTTTGTCTTGTAAAATTGATTTTTTGGTTTCGTTCATGGATTACCTGTATTTAATGTGATCTTGAGGGTCTTTAGAAGAACGCCATAAAGCCCATTCTTTGTTTCTAAGGGTAATTTTGTGTTTAGACTCTATAGAAAGTCATGGTGCAGTTTTTGCCTTGGTTCTCTTTGAACAAACAGGTGCATGCAAATCAAGGATTTCAAGGAATTTGTTGTTAAAGTATGCTACTGCTTCCTCTAAAGGAAGGTGTTTTAGAATAGACCAATTACATGAGTTTAGTTCTTGTTGGAATTTGGCAGGATCAAAGTTTTTATTGTTTCTAACCTTTCTGAGTAAGGGTTGTTGGGAATTAATGGTTTTGTGCTTAATTACATATGTGAGAAAGTGATCGCTTAGGCCATTAAGGAGGGTACCAGAGGTGTACAGTTGGGGGTGACTGTTTATGAGTACCCAGTCAAGTATACTTTCTTTTTGGTTGGGTTTACCTATCCTGGTAGGGGTGGATATGATTTGTGTAAATGCATGCAGGTTAATATGGGTGGTTGGGGATTCTGAGGAACAGGTGCCCCAGTCTATGTTAAAGTCTCCAAGTAGTAGGGTTTCTTGGGGGTAGTGACATGATAGCCAGTGCAGGATATCTTCAAATGTAGATATATTGTTACCTGGGGGAATGTACATACAGATGATATTAATGCATTTATTTTTATTAAGTTGCAATTTGGTGGCAAGAATCTCTGAGTTATTAATCTGAGGAGGTTGTATTACATCTATGGTGACATTCAACTCAGATTTATAGAGTACAGCTACCCACCCCTTCCTCAAGACGATCCAGCCTGTGTATGTTGTACCCAGGTGGTAACACTTCATTGTTTTTAGTGTTAGGTTTTAACCAGGTTTCAGATAAACAGAGAATCTCAGGGAAGTGGACATCCAGAAGTGCATGCAATTCATGTACCTTGTTATTAATGCTTCTAATATTGAGATGACAGACTAGGAGAGAGTTAGTTGGCCTATTAATTGTAGGTTTGTAGCTTAGATTACAAGTAGAGGCGGTATGTGTATCTGAAGTGAGTGGGCCAGGGTTAGGGTGAATATCACCACCAAGTATTAGATTGAGTCTATACTTGGTGATGAACTTCAGGAATTTGTTTATTAGTTTGTGGTAGTGTTTGGATCTAGAGCTAATGTGCCTGGGGTTGAGATGTTGATAGACTGAACAAGATGTTGGATAGGATCTGGTACTGTAAGTATGGTTGAAGGTGGAAGGATTTACAGCTGGGGTGACAGTACGGCCTTTTGGGACCTGAAATCCCGTGAGAAACTGGTTTTCATACAAGGTAAGGTGGTATGGTGTGAACAAGAGGGGTAGTAAAGAGGAGTATATCATTATCTGTGATTCAGCTAGTGAGTTAAGGAACTGTTTTACCTGGTGATGCAACACCAGAAGATAGAGTGGTGAGGTAAAGGTACTGGAAGGGGGATGGGAGAATGCCAGATGAAAGCTAATAGGTGCTATTAAAGTGTAGGTAGTAGAATTGGGGTGGGTGGAATTATCCCAGATGAAAGCAGATAGGATCTAGAAAGTGGGGGAGTGGCTATAGTACTATAAATTTAGAGGTACTATGGGCGGGAGGGAATTGGGGGCAGGGAGGGGAGCGAAGAGAGCCCGAGGGTAGCGAGGGTGAACGTAGCGGGGCTATTGCAGTTTACAAGGTTTCCTAAGGTGTCCTAAAGCTATAAGGTAAGGTTTACAGCTCTTAATGTAAGAGTCAATTTACTTCAGTTACAGGGGAAGGAGGAAACCCCTCAAGTAGAAACAAAGAGCCCTATGGCTGACCAATATGGTGACATGCTTAATTACAAAGCATTGTAAGTGAAAGCTTAACAAATGCTTTTTGTGTGTGTAACCTACTCTGTTTAAATGTTGAGAGAAACTGATTGCAGTCCTGTAGACATCATTTTGTAGGGAATTGTAGAGTTCAAACTAAGTCACACCAGGTCAGCCAAGGGGGGATGAGAGAGGGAAATCCTAAGCACCTAGATTTGAAAATGATGCCTGTACTGAATTGTAGCAGTTTAACTCTGTTTAAATGTTGAGAGAAACTGATTGCAGTCCTGTAGACACCATTTTGTAGGGAACTGTAGAGTTCAATCTGTCTAAATGTTGAGAGAAACTGATTGCAGTCCTGCAGACACTGTTTTGTAGGGAACTGTAGAGTTCAATCTGTTTAAATGTTGAGAGAAACTGATTGCAGTCCTGTAGACACCGTTTTGTAGGGAACTGTAGAGTTCAAACTAAGTCACACCAGGTCAGCCAAGGGGGGAAGAGAGAGGGAAATCCTAAGCACCTAGATTTGAAAAATGCAGTACAATCAATTGAATACAATCATTCCATCAACTTTCTAACATTATTAGAGCAGTATTTCCTTCTCTTTGGACCTTTATCACCACATTATGTATGGCTTTGTCCATATTTCTGGCTCTCTGAGGCTGGCAGGTTTGCTCCTAGCAGTTAGCAGCATGGCCTTTCTTTGCATTTTGTAGACTGTGTTATGTTGGTATTATGGACCTCATGACACTCCCTAACAGGGCACTGTGGATGAGGCATGGGCATTTGCCAGTGGCCTGTAGGCCAGGTGTGGCAGATGCAGGCCATCTGTAGCAAGGCAATGCATTCTGATGATCATATTCTCCCAGGCTGCCAGGCAGTGGACACCCCTGGGATGGCACCAGTAAGTTGACTGGATGTTACTGACAATTGCTTTCTGTTCATGTTGAGCCATCACTCTAGTTGACAGCTGGATGCTGCTTAAGGCTAGGGACATGTTACTACATTTCTATGGGACTACGGCTGGGGGTGACACATCTGTACACAATACACATTTGCACAGACTGTGCTGATATTTGCTTAACATTTTGGTCCCATTTAGCATAGTGGTGGTGTGCCCTATCTTTGAGACTACAGGCATAACAGTATCAACCACAAGTCAGATTGTTCTGGCATAGACATTTGTTTCAGACGCCTTACCTTTCAGAGCCATAATGCCACTGCCAGACCTGCTGTGATATCACTGTGTATGTCTGTAGGTGGGGCCTTTGCCAGACATTTCTGTATGGTTTTCTATAGCTGATCTGCTGGGTGAGGCTGCAGGTGAGTATGGGACCCCCCCACTTTGACATCAATGCATGTGACTTATGACCCCCCCCCCAGTTATTTGGCTCACCACACATACTGCAGTGGTATTTGCCAACTAGGGGGGTACTGCATAGTGTGGGTAAGCCAGTACTGGGCATACACTTCCTGCTGTCCCACATAGCTGTCAGTTGTCTGCTGCTATCCCAGTAAGCCACCCCATTCCCTTGCATGCTTGCATCAATACAATAGATATGCTATCAGAACATTGTACTCCATTAATTTATTGTTAAGAAGACTGGCTTACCTTGTGCCTGAGGCAGTTGTGAGGACAGTGCTTGAGGGATTACTAGGTTGATGCATGCAGTACACTGCCTATACATGGTAAGGTATAGGTGATGTGATGTTTGGCATCCATTTTACTGTGTGTGTGAGTCAGAGAGAGATATCAGTCTCTCAGGCCCTACAGTGTCAGTGTATGTGATATGCATTGCCTCTTTTTCAAGGACAGGGCATACTGGGCATGCCTCCATCTGCCTACAGTGGCAGGCTCAGGAAGTTCCTCCTCCGAGTCCCTCTGTGCTGTGGAGACCTTGGCAATGATGGAGGGCTGTGTGGCCCTTCCCTGCTGTGTTCCTGCTGCAGCTGTTTCCACAGGATCATATTGTGTAGCATGGCACATACTATGAACATTTGTACACATGTGGCTGGAGAGTACTGCAAGGCTTCACTGGTAGCGGAACCATGACTACGGCATCCAAAACACATGCTTTATAATGATACTGGTTTGTGTGTGTACCTCATTATGGTATTCTTGTGTGGGTGTGTGTGCATTTCTGAAGAGTGTCATCAGCCACGGCTCCAGTGCGTAGCCAGCATCCCCCACCAGATGGCCATATGGGATGCCCCCACTGGCAAATGCCTGGTACACCTGTGATGATTGCCAGATGTGGGAGTCGTGATAGCTTCCAGGGCTGCAGCACACACATTCATGATAATGCCCTGGGCATCGCACATGACCTGGCAGATGATGGAGTGGAACCCCTTGCAGTTTAGGTAAACCCTACCCTGGTCACCGGGTGGTGCTTTGATGTGGATGTTCATGCAGTTTTTGTCACCCAGTACCGCCAGGTATTCTGCTACATGGTGGAAGAGACGCAAATTGCTGGTCCTCCCATCACAGGTGTTGGGGAAGTAAATATCCTCAGCGGCATGTAGTTGCATGGCATCCAGGAACTGGTGGAGTATCCTGGATGCAGATGCCTGTGATACCCCCATGATATCCCTAGTTGGTCTTTGGAAAGTACCTGTAGCTAGTATTCTTAAGGCTACACATACCTTGGTATCCACTGGGGTGGGTTCCCCTCTGTTGGTTCTGGGTCTGTGGTGAGGCCGGCACAGCTCAATGAGTTGCTGAAGTATCTCCCTGTCCACCCTGTAGTGCTTATTATCACCAGATCATGTATCCTCTGGTAGGTTACCCTGGGTCTGAACACTCTTCTCCTCCTCCTCGGTCTGAGTCGGTTATCAGCATTATCCTCCACAGTACCCTCGGCCTCTTGTACATACTGATAGATCTAAGCAACAGCAGCCTCTAACATTCTTTGCTAGTTTTGTCAGTTAAAATTCCCCCATATGTGTACACCTATGGTGCAGAGTTTGTGGGAAAAAACAGACTGGAAGGTGTTTGCATGGTTTATAGCAGTGTGCTGCAGATCCTGCCTGTGTGATTGACTGACTCTGAGACATTCCACCTACCAGATATTTTTATTTCCCTTTTCCACCCTTTTAAGCCTCGAAGTGCAGCGTACAAACCCACTGCCTAAATGTAAACAGTGCTGCTATTTCCATTTTTTTTAAATCCCAGTGCAAGCCACGTACACCCATTTAACTAAAGTAAACACATTTTAGCAGAAATGGCCCTCCCATGGATGCTAACACATTCTTCATTTCATGGAGTAAGACATTACAGCCTCAGACACACACCCTTGCTTAGCTGTGCTTAGCTAAGCAAAAAGCTGGACAACGGAGCTCCAATGTGCTTACAGCAAGCATGACACACTCCCTTTTCATGTTAGCTGTGCCTCCTGCCTACACTATCCTGTTCTAGCACCTACATGGTTAGGTGCAATGTGTGGACTTAGAATATTTTGTGATTCAGTAAATTTCCCCACATTTGCATACCCCACTGCCTTAGTCCATAGTTACTGCTCTGACACAGAGCCTTTCTCCTTGATAACCAATGTTCCCTGGTAATGTTTTGATTCTGCATGCCATTGACTATAATGGCAAAATGCAGATTTCCCCTAAAATTGTGTTTTAATATTCCCCTAAAATTGTGTTTTAATATATATATTTTTTATTTTCGGCATGATTCCGTTTGTGCGCCGCTGCCCTATACTTAAACTGCCGACATCGGCCAAAAAAAAAAAACTTAGATTTTTTATTAAATTAAACACTTTCCCATTCCAATGGCAATATAGTTGGCCATTGGAATTCCTAAAGTTTATAATACATGCTTTTATTTGAGCTGTCATGCCTCCATTTTGTTATTTGCAGAAATATGTTCAGTTAGTAACTGAACACATTTCTGCAACTATCACTGTTCCTGCATGGATGCCTGCCTGCTTCCTGAATTGCTAATTCACCTCATTTGCATGGTTTTCATCAGCAAATGAGATAATTAGCATTTTGCAGGGCTTTCTGTGCAGGAACAGTGTTGGCAGGCTCGTGCACGTCAGATCGGCTGTTTCCTGACTCGTTCGGCGGCCATATTCTGTGCCGGAGCGGCTACACTGTTCCTGCATGGATATTTTTGTTTCCTGAATCCCAGGGAAAGTTTATTATGGGAGACAGAAAGATATTCCAGTGTATTTATGTGTTTGTTTTTTTATTTATTTGAATTTATTAACTGAGGTAGAATTTAGAAGCATAGAAAACAGAAGGCATCTGGGTCAAGTTGCCATTTACACCTTGCATGTTCCCACCCTTAGACCTTACCTACTTTTTCAAGGAGCAACAGACCAGTCACTCTGTACATTAATTTATGAATGTGCATCCGGTTGTCTAATTTCTCCATATGGTGTGGCAGTTTATTCAGGAAAAGGGGCAGTCATTGCTTGACCAATTGACAAATCTGTCTCTCCACCATGGTTTGTTTATTTGTATTGTGAAGCAAATTCAGATCTCTGCTAATAGTGTTCTTTGATATGTTTGATTTGGGGGATATAGAGATCTTGGACTAGTGGATCCCTAACAGCCAGAAGGCAAGGCAAAGATCGCCCCTAAGAAGACTATAGGACACTGAATATAGAAATAAAGCCTCCATCCCAAAAGGAGCATTAGATTATATGATGTGCTTGATCAGTGCAGAATATAGAGGTATATGGAGTTCCTTGAATTTAGAGCAGGTACCCTTTGCAATCAACTGGACCACATAGATAGAGTTCTTAAACACTTTTGCAGCATGATGATCAAAGGAGAGGGAATTATTTTGCCAGGTCCCAAGGTCTCTCACAATATCCTCATTTCAGAGTTGGAAGTTTGCTTACCAAAGAGAACAAAACTGCATTTTTTAGTATTTAGTTTTAGCCCATTTTCTGACCACCAGCTATTAACATGAGTAAGTTCATGTTGAAGCTACTCCATTTGTGTATGAAACTCTCTTTGAAATCCTCTACAAATTTGGTTAACCAAAGCACCCCATATTTAATTTGTAGATCAGGAAAGTATGTGTTAAATAGCAGAAGTCCAAGGATGAATATTAAAGGGATTCCACTGGTTAAATGCATGACCTATGAGGATGTGCCTAGCTCACTTTCTGGGTTCTGTCCTTCATCCAATTTGCTATCTGTATAACTACACAGGGATCCATTTGGAGTGCATTTAGCTTGCTAGTTAGGTTAGTGCATAGTATGGTATCAAATGCCTTGTTGTGGTCAAGATATGCTGTATTAACACCATGACCACTGACCATTGATGATAGCTTATGTTACCATCTCAAACTAATTACCAGATTCATTAGACAGGCTCTACCCTTAACAAAGATAAACTGCAAGGGTCAAGTCGTATAAGATATTTAATATTGTAGTTTAGTAAATTGGTTATGACCTGCTCCATGGCCTTGCAGATCAGGCTCATCAGGTAAAATGGGTCTGTAATTTCTGGGGTCCATAGTAGGGCTGCCCTTACAAAGTGACATCACAACCACTGTGTGCCACATCTTGGGACAAAGCCTGTTGATAAACTCAAGATGAATAGCTATAGGAGCAGGTTCACCAGCAGAAGTTTAGTGCTGTTCAGCAGGTAGCTGGGTATGTTTTCAGGTCCCATAGCAGATGTAATTCTTAGGTTTTTGGGCTCATAGGAGGTTACTAGGGTAACAGCCCTTGAGCCTTTTCAAGCCTAGTCATTCATGTCCCAATTGTTCCATTTATCAATGCTCATGGACTAGAATAGCTTTGATATATGCCTGTGCCTTAGGGCATCTACAAGCTACCCCTGACCTTAATGGACTTAGGCGACAAGCCAGGAGTGAGTTTATGATTTCCTGACCATTGGTCCAAATTGTTTTTGACTAGGCTTAGGGAAGTCCTCTGCTTCACATGAAAATGGAGTCTGTTCCAGAGAATGGGTATCCTTAAGGTACATACCTGAAACTCCAACATGTTTTATGCCACAAACAAGGTTTTTATCCTTAGATCAGGTAATTCTCTGAAAATGACTTCTAGTTTAAGCATAGAATGGTCCTCATTAGTCTGTCAGAGATCGAGTGTAGATACAGGGCTTTGAGGTGGTCTACATAACACATGTCATTTACACCCTGCATTTTTTTAGTGAGGAACCTCTGTGGCTGCTCCAGCTGTTACAAATGTCTGGTCAGGTACATGCATAAGGGTAGATTGTACTCGATTACTGGTCTACTTATGGCTGAGTACAGTGGGACTATGATCTCCTTAGATCTGGATGTGATACCTTTACTTATAGGTTGTGCCACATAGAAGAATTTTCTGACCACCATGGACACATGGGGATTAAAGTTCAGGTTACTGTCAACCTGAGTTCCAAAGTCCCTTAGCACTGGGTCTACAGTTAGGGAAGTGTTATAACTGATGTAATTTGCAGGGGTGGACATCTTCCCAAAGGGTATAATTATGCATTTTTTCACTGAATTTTAGGCCATGGTTTTGGCACTAGTTACTTGTCTGTGTTAGACTCTCCTGTAAGATATCTACATCTTTTTGGGATTCAATGATTGCATCCAGCTTGCAGTTGTCAGCAAATCTGTTTAGCCAAAGGCCCTCTACAATTGCCTTGATTCCAGAGTAGTATATTTTGAAGAAGGAAGGTCCCAGTACCAAGCCCTGCAGGACACCACTAGTGGCCTGTTGGTTGAGGTGGATTCCTCCATGCTAACAGGGAGACATTTTGCCATCCCCAGGTGACACAGGGATTAATGCCTAAATCTGTGAGTTTGTGTATAATACCCGAGTGAAGTACTGTGTCAAATGCCTCTGTCAGGTTGAGGTAGGCAGTATGCACCATTTTGCTCTCATCCATGGTTTTAGTGACCTTATCTAAGAAGTCCACCAGGTTTAGTAGACAGGAACTTCCAATGACAAAGCTGGACTAGGATAGGTCCAATGTTTGAATGTTTTCCTTTTTTTTTTTTTAATTCCCTTTATTGTTTTATTCATCACAAAAAACATTTAGCAAACCATAACAATATGTACACAAATAATAAAGAAACACACAACCTTAAAAACAACTATGTACAGTTATACAATGCCCGACAGAGTATTGAAGAAGGAGGACAAAATAACATTTAGTAATACCTAAGAGAAACATGTAATCATATTAAAATGAGTTTAAAAAGTATTCTCCAAAAATCTTTAAGAAACGGTTTGTGATTCATGTTATAGAATAAGTATTTATGAGCTTTGAGGTGCTTAATAGCTAGGGTCTTAAACCCTTCCCAGGATACTATTTGCCTATTTTTCCAGTTCAAGGAGATATAATATTTAATTAACATGAAGATGGAGATCAAAACTCTGTAGTTCCTCTCCGATAACCCTGGGGGTGGGATATGGAGAATGATAAATTCCCAAGAAAGAGTAGACTTTTCGTAGCCAATTTTCTCCAATATAATTCTCAAGGCACACCATAACCTGTAGGTGCATTTCCAACTCCAGAAAACATGTAATATATCATCTATTTGGTTTGGGCAGAATTGACAGTGAGGGGAGTAGTTGGAATATATTTTATTAAGTATGTCGGGAGTAAGGTAGGCATTATTCATTATCATGAGCTGAGTATATTTAGGTTTTTTTTAGGGGTATAAACCTGGAACTAATTTTAATGGCCTTGGAAATCTGATTATGGGTAATAGAAGGATTACGTTTAAACCAAGAATTGGAAAAAATGAGTTCTTTATTTGTTTTAAGTGCCATGATAGCTTTATATGTATTTGTAATAATTTTTTTTTTACTAAGAAACAGGTTCCACAAGGTTTTACAGGTTGAGATACCATCATCAGAAATAAAGAGATTTTTCAAATAAATATGGACTAGTTCTCTGATCTGTCTCAAAATGATTGTATATATTTTAGGTAAATTCAGTGTAGTTCTTAGCTCTGATAGAGACTGCTGTTTGAAGGGAAATAGATCGGAAATAGAAGTGTCCTTGAGCAGAGGGTATTGATCCAGATTTAGCATATGTCCATTCATTCTTAAATTAGGGTTAAGGTATAGAGGTTGCAAAGTATTAAAGAAATTAATTAAATTCAGGGAACTAAAAAGGTTTTGAAGTGCCCTTATACCAAATTTAATGCCTTTTAGTAGTTTAGCTTTGCCCAAATTTTCTTTGTTTAGGAAAGGTAACGCCACTGGGTTTATGCTTAAGTATTTAACATAATTATTAAGCAGGATGACCCAAGTAGGGGCCCAGGGAGAGTGGGTCTTATTATAGGAGGCAATGTTTAGGATTCTACTTCCATTGATTATTTCAAAGTATGTTTTAAAGTCAGGTAAACCCAGTCCTCCCTGTTCCGTAGGAAAGGTAAGTCTCGAATAACTAATTCTGACAGATTTGGGGGCCCAAATAAATTTTGATAGAAGGGATATAATATTTCTAAAGAATTTATTGTGTATTATAGTCATGGATGCATTAAATATAAATGAAAGTCTGGGAAGAATGTTCATTTTAATGATAGCGGTCCTGGCCATAAAAGGAAGCTTAAGATTAAACTATCTGTTTAGGTCACCCCGTATATTTGACCAACATTTGGTCACGTTATCCTGATATTGAGAGGAGTTCCCTTGGGAGAAGGATATCCCAAGATACTGAAGTTGCTGTTTAATACTTATACCTGTATTGGCGAATATATTGGGGGATGGGGAATACATGTTTATTGGAAAGATTAGTGATTTTTCTCTATTAAGCTTGTAGTTTGAAAGGTTAGAGAAGGAACTGATGGAAGATAGAATTTTTATCGGATCTGATCCGGGGAGTGTAAAATATATGTTTAGGTCGTCTGCGTATGCAGAGAGATGAATATTAGTGTTGAATATACTAGGTGTGTAGTAAAAAGTTTTCTGTTTGATCAAGAGGAATAAAGGTTCAATGTAGAGGTTGAATAATAAAGGGGAGAGGGGGCAGCCTTGCCTAGCACCATTGATAATTTTAATTCTATTTGATATCTGTTTGTTTATTTGTAAAATGGTGTATGCACTAGAATATAGGGTTTTAACTGTGTTGATAAAAAAGTTTGGAATATTGAAGAAAGGGAGACTGTTGAATAGGAATTCCGTGCTGATACGGTCAAAGGCCCTGGAAGCATCAATTGCTAGGGCATAAAGGGGAGTTTTATTTAAGGACGAAAGGGAGATCAAGGCTTCAAAGGACAGTGTGTGGTCTATAGTTTGTCTGCCCAAGATGAATCCAGACTGTTCTGGTGAAACAATGGAAGAAATAGCTAACTTCAGTCTGTTAGCTAATATTATGGCCAAAATTTTCATAACAATGTTGACAATAGAAATGGGTCTATAATGCCAGGGGTTTTTGGGGTCACCATTATGTTTAGGTATAAAGATGGTTCTGGAGGCATTCAGATGTGTATCCTTAAAACCAAAGGAAATAATATTATTATATAAGAGAAGCAATGCATTAGAGATTTTTGAGGTAAAACATTTATAAAATTCTGCCGTAAACCCATCTGGGCCAGGTGATTTATTAGGTTTAAGGCTGTTAATAGCCGTAGTTATTTCCTGCGTAGAAATTTCTCGGTCTAGAAGTTTTGATTGATTCTCTGACAGTTTAGGAAGAGTTCATTTGTTAAAAAAAACTGTAATTCTTCCTTATTAATAGGAGTTTCAGTAGGGCCATATAATTGAGAGTATAGGTTTTCAAATAGACCAATAATCTCAGTAGTACTCTGGTATTCCTTCCCCTGATATAAAATTTCGGAGATAAATGGAGATGACCTATTCATGTTTATCACTCTGGACAGGAATTTAGAAGGAAATTGAGCCAGATCCGAATAATTTGCTAGAGACTTAATTTCATGGAATTTAAGATCGTCTGCTTGTAAAGACAAAAGTTCTTTTTGCAGTTGAATCATTTGTTTTTCTAACACAGGAGTGTGCTTTTGTTGAATTTCAGTTTCTATGTTATTGAGTTTGGTAGTAATATCTAATACCTTCTCGTTACATAATTTCTTATAGTATGAGGCTTTCTTAATCAGAAAACCTCTGATCATAGCCTTGGTTGCAGCCCAAGACCAGTCTAATGCAGTTTGTAGGGAGTTACAGGAATGGAGAAATTCGTCAAGATATAGCTCAACTTGTGAGAGGATTTCTACTTTCTAAGTAGGTTAGGGTTTACACGCCACCAGATAGCTATGTTCTTTAAGGGGCTTGTGTCCTTCCATTGAATAGAGAGCGTTATTTCAGAATGATCGGAAAGGCTTCTGGGGTAGCAGGAGAAAGAAATATCCTGGTTGCTGAAGGAGGATGAAATCAGAAAAAAGTCCAATCTAGACCAGCTTTTAGCGCAGTTAGAGAAAAAGGTGAATTGATTATTTTTATGGGTGTTTTTAAGAAAAAAATAGGGATCAAAGAAGTTAAAGTCATCCTTAAGCTCCGACAAGGATAAAGTTGCAGAGAAATTAAATTTAGCCTTAGTATTTGACCTATCATATTTTGGATCCTGTATTGAGTTCCAATCGCCCCCAGCAATGTAATAATGATTAGGAAATAAATCAAGTAAATTATGAATCTGCATAATGAAATTTTGCTGACCTGAGCAGGGGGAATAAATGTTTATAATTAATATAGGTTTATCAATAAATGGGCACGTTGTGACAAAATAACACCATCTACCATCAGTATCCGAGTCGCATTTTATTATGTCCCATAAGGATTTGTTTTTAATTATAATAGCCACCCCTGTGCTATTAGATTTGGCCCCAGAAGCTATTATCTTACTGATCCAAGGTCTTCCCCTGTCTTGGTCCCATTGATTGTCAAAAAGATGAGTTTCTTGGACAAAAATAATGCTGGATGTGGATTTAAAAGTTAGATGCATAAAAAGTTTTTTCTTATTGGTATCCTGTAGCCCTTTAATGTTCCAGGAATATATATCCAACATTTACATAAAAAAACTAAATAAGTTAAGAGAACGGAGAAAGATGGAGAATACTCTATCGTTTATCATTCTTATAAGATCGAACAAAAATGAGTGGGCAAGTATATAAAACCCTTCCTGTTTTAATCCCATGCCTATCCACCACCCTCTAAACCCAGAAGGGGCTGGGATAATAAAGAATAAAACTAACCTTTTAGGGCATTTTTTGGGTCTCCCCCAAGTGGAGAGACAAATACGTCCCAGACTTTCATACCTAAAACACCAGAAGCTAAAATGCATAACAATCCTAAGCAGTACCACAAAAACATTCAAAGCTCAGCTATAAAAATGTTCTGATCATGTGCTTGACTAACTATACGTGCGACAGTTAAGATAAACCTAGGGGATTAGCAATCCGGTTTAATTATTGTTTGGCTAGGTTTGTATTCTTAATAATCTTCCTGTTGTTCTGTAACTGCCACGTAAAACAGAAGGGGAGAAGCATCTATCCCCACAATACCAGTTAAAACTTGTAAAGATGTAAAAACTGATAGTATATACTGTAATCCTCTATCCTGAAACAAAATAGTATTTTAACACAGGGGTAACAACGAAGGAAGAAGAGATTAGCATATATTCACTGGCTAACAATCAATCCTGCTTTCGAAAAAGCCATTAGTGGGTCTCCTAAAACATTCCAATATTGAAAGGGTACCCATGCAGCTGGATCCCATCCATCAGTGAGTGTAACTTGCACCCTCTTGAACTAACACTCACAAACCTTATCTAAACAAGAAGAAAAAATCATACCGACCCAATAGCAGTCTGAAGATTGTTCCAACAAGTTTGAGTTAAAAGTAATGTAAATTACTACTCAAACACATAGTGTACTTAAGATAAACATATAAGAAGACAATAGATTCAACATTTGAGTGTTCTAAATACCCAGAGTGCCATATGCTGTTTTAAACAACTGCCATTTAACGGTAAATACGGAACATGTATGTGGACATGCACCGAATACTTTATAATGAAATCAAAATAGTACAACTATGCGTTGAGCTTATTTTTTTCTAGCAGGGAAACAAGAAAGGATCTGAATAGGCATTGTAAACCTTCACGTGATCAATAATCAACCAGACCCCAGAAAAATAACTGGGTACAAAAAGCCAGCTGTAGAGCTATAAGCAATAAGATACCTCGTCGGTTTTCTGTCTGTTATGCTTGAAAACTAGAAACTACTTCAGTACACCTCCAAGTGCGCACGCTTTGGTCCAGCGAAAAATTAGAGCCTGTAATTGTTATTGACATTCCCTGCCCATAAACCAGACTAACCGCTCAATAAGAGTGTTTTACAACCGGAATAAAGTGTGTGCTCTATTATTTCACCTTGTATTAACCACACAGTGACTAGCCATACTGCACACGATGTTTTAAACAAGACAATATGTGTAATTAAACATGCTGTGCCTATCTTCACATTAAGCCAGAGGGTGAAGCATGATAAACTAAGACTGCCTCGTATAGACTAAAGTCATAGCATAACTTCGAGGATTAACATGAGGGTAGAACACTTGATGGTGAGTCAGCTTATTTAAAAATGAGCTTAGATTCAAGCCCCTAAGAAATATTTTGGAGTATCTCACTAGTAATGCCTGGCAAGCTTGCATATCATACCATCCATTGAGATGCTCCACTGTACAACAACCGACAGTACACTGTGACCTTTCGTAAATGAGTCTTACATCTGTGGCTGAAATACTGAGACTAATACACAAAGCGCTCCACGAGCTGAAACTACTTAGATTTTGACCCCATCGACAGAGCGAAGGGGAGAAACAATAATTGGTGCAAGCATTAAGCTCCATAACGCCAGTTAGTTGACTGCTTACATTACTGAACTGTTCAATAATATTACCAATGTTATTACTGTACTATTCTTTGAAAAAATTCTTTATGTTAATTTGGCAAATGTTTTCCATGTCTTTGTTTATCAGGTCCATGATAATTCTTTCCTTGACCTTGCAATTAAGACTAGTTAAACTTATGGCACTGTAGTTCCCTTGGTCTGTTGATGGCCTCCCTTTGAGTAGAAGGATGGCCATTACAGTCCTCCATTCCCTAGGGACAAAGCCTGTCGGGAGGTTGTGGCTGAACAGAGATTGTAATGTGCCTGACAGGTCATGTTTCAAGTTATTCACGATGCACCCAGGGATATTATCAGAAACCATTGATGCAGTGTTTTAGCTTTGAAGAGTTCCATGAGGACCTGTTTTTTTTAACACATGGGGAGATGGTATAGGATATTTTATGGGGGGTAACTGGAGGTGATACGGGGGTGAAATTGGAGATAAATTTATCAGCCCAGCAAATTTACTAAATCCTCTGGTTTGGTATAGGGAGTTCCATTTACTATTAGTTTAGCACACTGTTGGGTGTTCCCCTTAAGGTTGTACACATAATTGAGAAATGTCTTATGGTTGTCCTTAGACTGGGAGACTATTTTTGCCTCAAATTTGGCTTTGGTGAACTTGATTACCCTCCTGACTTGATTGTTGAGACTGGCAAGTGAAGTTTTTGTTTGTTGGGCATATCTGTTCCTATTTTTGGGCAGGAGTTTCTTTTGTTATAAAACTATCTACTAAGAGGGGCTTGTTTTGGAGTTTGTCCTAAGTTTATTTCAGTTTGGTACTGCTATTTCTATGCAGTTATTTACATGCTTGTCCAGAGTTTCTGTAAATATTTCCACATAGGCCACAGTGTTCTCTTAGTTTGGGAAGGCTTGGAATTCAACTATGCCATAACTTAATAGGAGGTAGCTAGTCTTAGAAATGTTCTTAAAGGTTCTTAGGTTTGCTGGGAGTTTGGGCTTTGTGATCTGATCTGACCAGTGAGGACATTACATGAGGGGTTGTGAAACATTAACTCATATTTATGAGTACCAAATCCAGGATATTTGCACCCCATCATAGGTGTATAGGATAGCTGTTCCAGGGTGTTTGCATTAACAAAATCCAGGAATCTTTCAGCCTGCATATTAGTGGTTGAGTATGCATCCCAGTGGGATAGTTGAAATCACCCAAGAATATGGTGTTAGAAGACATATAACTAACAAGTATATGGTATGGGACTTTACCTAAGGTTCATTGGACATGGAGTAGCTCAAGTGTGTCATATTGTTTGACCAGTCTTAAGATGTGCATTATTTTTATGTAGATTATACACCTACATCTCTTGTCCTTTCTTGTGCAGTAGCCAGTTTAAATGTGTGAAAGACATTATAGCCTTGCACTGTTGAGGTGCCTTCCATAGCATTAAACCACATCTCAGTAACTGCACAAATGTCAACACTCTCTTGGGTGAGGAGAACTACCAGGGAGTGGAACTTCATGCTGAAACTCCTAGCATTGACCAGTAACACCTTTATCTTATCTTCTGCAGAATTTACTATGTCAGAAGGTTTATTAGATTGGCACTGCCTAAAAATGGTACTATGGGGTGGATAATGTTTAGGTCAATATCCAAAAACCTAGTGGGGACAGGTGCAGACCATCCCTTGACAAAGCAGCATGGCCTGTTGATCCTGTCCTTCCAAGCCATCAAATATTGGACACCTTTAGAATATCACCAGTAACTACGTCAATTGTTAAAGTCAATCATCTTCTGTTTATATTGCAGTATCATCCTTGGAGAATGTAGAATGCTGCTCAGCACTAGGATTAGTCCTGCTAAATAATCCATGGAGGTATGTCTCAGTTCATTAACACTTGCGTGGACTATGATATAGTCATACTGGTGCTTGTGGTTCAGTGTCCTGTGTGCATGTGTGATCTGGCAAATCCTTACCCATAATAGGCAACTGATCATGACTGTCTCCTAGTCAGTCTGCTAAGCAGGGAATCAGTGGACATCACAAAAGAGTCTCCAGTTACCAATATATTATGTTGTGTGGTAGGCATTATGAGATGTGGTTGTATGTGTGTTGGTGAGTGTTGTCTTTGTAGAGTGTTGGGAGGGTTGCTGAGCATAGAGTAGAAGAGGACTTAGAGGTTTAGACAGATTGCTTTTAAGAGCCTAAACATAAGTGAGTTTATGTGTCTGGTCCATAGTAGGAGCTATGTATGTGTTACGGGTCTGCTGCTAAATCCCAACACCCAGAAGGCTGACGTTTAAAATACCAAGATGAAAATCACGAAACCATGGAAACTCGAATGTCAGAATTTTTACTAGGGTAAGTAAACACTTGCACAACATGCCCTTTTCTCTGCTGTAGTTCAATCCCAGGGTTGGTATAAATAGGTGGGGGGGGGTACTTACCTTGGCATGAGTTTTGTTTCCATTTGATCAAGTATTTACTTACCCTAGTAAAAATCTGACATTCAAGTTCCTGCAGTTTTGTGATTTCTGTCTTGGGATTTTAAACATTGATCTTCTGGGTCCCGGGATTTAGAAGTAGACCTGTGTGTTATTGGCAACCTTTTGGGAGATATTAGTGTCTGTATGCAAGAGCTTTGTCTCCAAAGATGTAGTGTACTTACATCTTTTACAAACTATGCCAGTCTTCTTAAGAATAAGGAGGTTGTCAGTAAGCATGAGACATTTGCTACATTTTCTGAAAATGCCCATTTCCAACAGACTAGCTACACAGACAGTAGGAAAGTGCACATACATGACTTTGGATCCTTTTTTTGTGTTCTACAAGGAGTGGTGCAAGAGGGATTTATAACTAACTAAATTTGGAGTTGCTGGGCTGGGGAAACAGGTCTAGGATTAATTTAAAACAAAACTCTTGGGGTAATGCTTCTCGGGGGGCAACCTAGCTGATCTATATTCAGCTAGATACTTTAGAAAGTTGCAGATAAAGTTTTATATGGAAAATTACAACACCAGGTGCCCCCATCTATATAGGGCACAGCAAGACACTGTAGCACAGCTCAACACAAGTCATAGGAGATGAGTTAGAGAAGAATCAGATTGGTAAATGGTAAAAATGCTATGTAACTATATATATATAATATGCTCATATCCTGCAGCAATTCACAATGCTCCCGCTATTATGAGTGATACTACAAGACTGAGGTCCTTAGATCAAGGAAAATGCAAGTAGAAACATAATAAATGAGGTTCAGACTCTGCATTAACTCACAATTCTCCCACTACTGTGAGGGATACTACAAGACTAAGGTTCCAGACCAAGTTAAAATGTAAACAGTTGACTTTTTCTTAAAATGAGGAAAAATGCTGAAAAAAAAAACAAAGACATAATTCATATTAATACAATTAATATTGCAGTGTGCACTAATTGAAATGGGATGGTATGAAACAGAGGCTAACTCAAGCTTTAAGAGTCTAATTGGAGTGCCTTATCAGTAGAAGTTATCAGTGCCCAGTAGGATTAGCACTGGGAGGGGCTTCCAGAGCCTAATTTACAGTCGGGGTGGGTTATCAAGATTAAAGGCATAACAAGAACTGGATGGTTGGGTGGGAAAGAACCCAAATAAATAAATAACAATCAATGCAGTCAAACAGCTCTTGTAGCTGGAGAGGAATGTAGGTGAATACCTTAAATAAAAAACTGTTTCTCAGCTCCTCCCACTAATTAGCTATCCTAAAAAACAGATCAAAAGCAGGGTAAGTTATCACCTCAAAAGCAGAAGATAATCCAAAAATAGAAGAGGTAGATACGCCACAACTATCGAAGCAAACCAGGTAGACAAAGTAAAAGAATCTCCTTTTATTTCATATCAAGTAAGCGCTTTCACGTTACAAAGAACGCTTCATCAGACTTCAACCTGATGTCTGATGAAGCGTTCTTTGTAATGTGAAAGCGCTTACTTGATATGAAATAAAAGGAGATTCTTTTACTTTCGTCTACCTGGTTTGCTTCGATAGTTGTGGCGTATCTACCTCTTCTAATTAGCTATCCTATTCAATCAGTGAATTGCAAAAGGAATGTTTCCCAACTGACCCTAGCTAACAACTTTTAAAACTCCAAGAAAAAAAACCTTTGTAGTAAAACCAAATTTAAAATACACCAAATTGTGACACAATGAGCCCCAAATCAAAAAGTAATGGAAATATACAAACCTTAAAATAGAAAATCAAAAAAAAAAAAAAAAAAAAAATCAGTGTGGTCTTAAACTCAAAGTGCTTGTTGTTGGAGAAGAATATAGATGAATACCTTAAATAAGAAAACTGTTTCTCAGCTCCTGCTACTTATTAGCAAAATCTAATTCCTATTCAATCAGGGATTGCAAAAGTAATGTTCCTTTGCAATAAAGCAAAGTTTAAAATATAACAGCTTTGATATAATAAGACCAAAATCAAAAAGTAAAGGAAATATCCAAACCTCAAACTGAGAAAATTAAAAAAATATCAGTGCAGTCAAACAGCAGTTTAAACTTAGAGCTCTTGCTTGTTTTGGACAGCTGTTTTGGCAAGTTTTTTAGGATCATAGGATCATAGAACATTACTAGGCTAATGTCCCTAGGGCACTTACAAGCCTAGCCAAGAGTTTATCCCCAAAAAAGAAACCTCAGTCAGCATTTGTCACCCTTGTTATTGAGGCACACAGGTGAAACCCTGGGACACATTTGTAGTTTTCCATCCACTCATCAAGGTTAGGCTTGAAGAGGGAAAGCGAGGTACTCTGTTTGACATGTATGGGAAGTCTATTCCAGAGACAGGGCAGCCTCTGGGAGACAAACCTGTCTCTCCAGCAGGTTTTGTTGATGTCCCATATTAGATTTAGGCCTTTTGAGTGGGTAATGCGTGAGGAGTTAGACTTACAGATATGGAGCATCTCTAGTAGGGCAGGATCTGATATTGCCTTGTAGGCAAGACACAGATCACCTTTGAGATACCAAGTAGAGTGACAGTGATTTGAACCTGTCCACATAGACAGGTGTTGGAGGCCATGGATTCTCTTTTTGAGGTATTTATGTGACCTTTTCACTTGGTGTAGGTGTTTGGAGAGGTACATACCAAACGGGGTGTTATACTCAATTATTGACCTAATGAGGGAGGAGTACAGAGAGGTAATAACCTCCTTTTTTTCTGTATACAATCCCTTTACTTATGAGATGAATCAATTAAAAGGCTTTTCTGACCACTGCCGCTACTTGACCGTCGAATGTGAGATTGTTGTTAACCTGAGTACCCAGGTCTCTCACCACAGGTTGTGTTCTTAGGGGGTTGCCATTGATGTGGTAATCAGTAGGGGTCGTGTTTTTGCTGAATGGTATGATAATACATTTTTTTGCATTTAACTTAAAGCCATGACTTTGGCACCAGTCATTTGTTGTTGTGAGACCCCCTTGCAGTATGTTAACATCATTTGGGGAGTCTGACAGCACCCAACATGCAGTCTTCCACAAATCTGGTCAGTCACCGGCCTTTTGCCTTTGGCTGGACCTCTGAGAAGTAGATGGCAAACAGTAAGTGTCCCAGGACAGATCTCTGGGGAACACTATTAGTGATAGGTCTGCTGTCAGAGGTGGAGGCACCTATTTTGACCTTGTGGGTCCTATCGGGGAGCCAGTTGGCCACCCACCTGATGAGATAGGGATTTACACCAAGTTGTGTTAGCTTTTCAATGATGCCTGAGTGGGGGACTGTATCAAAGGCCTTGGCCAAGTCAAGGTAAGCTGTTTGTACTGACTTTCCCTCATCCAGGGCCTTGGTGACAGTCTCAATGAAGTCAACATGGTTCAACAGGCAAGATCTGCCCTTGACAAATCTGAACTGGTGTGGGGTCAAGTGCTTGGAGATTGCCTATGTCCTTGTTTGTGAGATCCATAATAATATGCTCCATGGCTTTACAGATCAGATTTGTCAAGCTAATGGGGTGATAGTTTCCAGGGTCAGTAGTGGTACTACCTTTGTGCAAGGGGATGACAATGGCAGTTCTCCACTCTGCTGGAATGAAGTCTGTACTTACGCTGTGGTTGAATAGCATGCTCAATGATGAAGCTAGTTCTTGCTGGATATAGTGCAGAACACAGCCTGGGATACCATCAGGGCCAATGGAAGCCGTGTTCTTTGCTTTGTATAGGCCTTTAACACTTGATCTTTGGATCAGGGATGTCGATTGGGCCTTTTGGGGGGATAGGGGAGTGAAGTTTGCACTGTACCTATCTGCTAGCAGGTTGGCTAAGTCAACAGGATCAGTGTAAGTGGTACCATTAAGTACTAATTTGAAACAGACCTGGGCTTTACCATGGAGGTTCCTGATGTAACTGAAGAAGGCTTTGTGGTTTCCCTTTGTTTTGGAGGCTAGTTTCAATTCATAATTGGCTTTGGAGGTTTTCACTATTGATCTAATTGTGGCTGAGGAGGGAGTTTCTCCAATTTGGAATTTGTTCCTTTTTACTCTTGGACAACAGTTTCTTTCTTTGGTTGTAAAGCCTGTTAATAGAGGATGTCCACCAGACAGGTTTGTGTTTCCTTGAGGAGCAGGTTTTGGTTATGTTGGGTATGGCTGAGTCTATGCAGTTGTACAGGTGCATGTATACTGCATTGGGGTACTGTTCAGCATAGTTGTCTGCTTCCCCTGAGGGGGCAGTGGGGTGAAGCTACCGATACCCTTCCTTAGGAGGTTGTAGTCAGCTTTTGAAACTTTTTTAGCCTGGTTAAGGCTGGGGGGGGGGTGAGATAAAACCTTCAAATGAGACAGACCGATGATCTGATCACACCAGGGAAGAATATACTATGGTAGTGGTGCAGCGGTTGCCCATGTTGGTGAGAACCAAGTCAAGAATGTTATCTCCCCTTATGGGGGATGAGATGAGCTGGTCTAGTGCATGAGAACTGATGAAGTCAAAGAATCTTTGGGTGAGTGCATTAGTGCAGGAATAGTTCACCTAGTCTATGGTGTGGTAGTTGAAGTCACCAAGGATCAGGGTGTTAGGGGGTACCTTGATGGAGTCAAGTAGGTCCAGGTAGAAGGACTGGGTGTCCTGAGTCATGGACAGGGGTCTATAACTGGCTATAACTTGGATGGGTGTCTTGCCAACTGTCAGTTGCACCTGGAGTAATTCCAGTGTGCCATGCTGGCAAACCAGTCTGGAGGTGTGCCTGTCCTTAATGAAGATAGAGACTCCACCGCCCTTAGTCTTCCTGACCATATTTTGGGAATGGAATGTGTGGAATGAGGAGGGGTGCTCACCGAAGCCCTGAACCAAGTTTCTGTGACCACACAGACATTGACATCTTTCATTGTGAGGAGAGCTTCCAGTGAGCACATTTTCAGGTTAAGGCTCCTAGCATTAAGCATCATGACCTTCAATTTGCTTTTTGACAGATCTTTTTATGTTGGAAGATTTGTCTTTGGGCACAATGGGGGAGGCATGAGCCTTGCCCAAGGTCCATAATCACAGGGGTGACAGGTGAAGGCCATCTCTGGCAAAGCATTGAAGACTGCCAACCATGTCATCCCAGGCAGGCAGATACTGGATTCTGTTGGAAAGACACCAGAAACTAAGTGAATTGTTGAAATCAATTATTTTTGTTGGTATTGTGGTATCATTCTTGGTGAAGGTAGGATGCTGCTTAGGTCTAGGGTCATACCTGCCTGGGACACATACTCTGAGACCTCAATCATGTCTCTCTCATATAGTCCAGGGAGGTATGTCTCAAGTCATTCACATCAACATGGACAATGACAGAGTCATACTTGCACCTGCTGTGGAGAGACTTAAGTGTGTGTGTGACTTAGCTGATTTTTGCACCTGACAGAAAACTGACCATGATCTTATCCTTGTCGAGCCTGGTGAGAGGGACATTGATGAGTCTCACAATTGAGTTGCCAATGACTAGTATGTTTGGCTTATTGTTATGCCTTATGGACTGCATTGGTTTATTGTTATGCCTTATGGGCTGTGTTTGCGAGACACTGGTGTGTTGTCTGCTGTGTGTGATGTGTTTGGTGTTGAGTGTGGAATGTTTGTCAGTGTATTTGAAGATTGCTTCTGTTTAGGTAAGTTTTTATTGAGGACCTCTGCATAGGAGGGTGTATATTGTGCTTGCCTATGAGATATAGGTGGTGTGGTGTTTGTGGTGGCAATTTCCTGTTTGTAAGGAGTACTGACTATGGTGTAAGAGAGGATGGATTCCAGGTTACTGATGTAGATGCATTTCTCCCAAGTAGAACAATTATGTGCTAGGAGATGAGGGCTGTCAGTTAACATGAGGCAGTCACTACATTGTCCCAGTATGCCCATGCTGACCAGGCTGGCAGGAGAAACAGATGTGAATTGTCCAAACATAGTGGTCTGAATACTTGGCAGACTTATGGAGAGAGGGTTTTGATAAGGGATTGTCCACAAGAGTGTGGACCACTAAAACCTTCTGAATTTTAAAATAACTGGCCTGAAGCCAAGTGCTAAAACCAAAACTAAGATGCTTAGAATAGCAGATAAATTTAATCAGGCTACTAACAAGCAGTAACAAATGTAGCAGAATAAGAGCACTTGAACACTTAAGAGCGCACAGCAAAGTAAAATAAGATAATAAAGTAGGTGGAATACTGTTACAGTAAGAGCAGCTGAATAAAGTGTAATTTTTTGTTAAGTGGAGCGGGAGGAAACAGAAGATAATTCCAGATTAAGAACTAAGGAGGTTGGCCTTCCCAAATGCTCTCTCTGTACACAGTAGACAGAGGTGATAAGATGGGACTGATAGGAGTGTCTGAAATCAAAGAAGCAAGTGGGTAGTCCTTCCCAAATGATCTCACTGTACTTAGTTGAATGATCAAATGAGATGGGGCTGGGAGGAGTGTCCAAAGACACATTTACAGCAGGGGTTGGCAATTCCAAAGCCACCAAGATTAAGAATACAACACACTTGGACAGGAGGGTCAGAAAACAAACAAACTGCAGAGAAAGAGAGAGAGACCACCAAAATTCAATCGATATTCAATGAAACAAATAAATAAATGCAGTACAGTTTTGTTAACTATCAATGTAACAGAACAAGTGCAAAAAGTATATTTATATCAGCTTTGTATATCCAGATGGTTGTAAAATCAGTCACAGCCAGCTAAACAGCTCTATTACTGAGTAGAAATACATTGAACTGTAACAATACCAGTAGGATAAAACAAAAGATAGACCCCTAGGCAATTAGATAAAAACTTCACAGAATGTAAAACAACCCCCACTATGAAACCGGCTGGCTTGGAGCTCAAATGCTGAACTAGTCCTGAGGACAAACTGCAGAGAGAGAGACCACCAATATTCAATCAATATTCGGTGAAACAATTATATATTTTTAATGATGGCAGTAGAGGTTGAGATCCTTAATTATATATATTGGGCTTGCATGGATGTTGCTGGGATAAAATTTGAACTGAACTTGTCTGTTATTATATTTGCAATATGCAATTGATCTGAGTAAGAACTGCCATTGTAAATAAGTTCAGAGCAATGTTATGCATAACTTTCTGACGTAAAGAATAATTTGTAATTTTTCATACCTTCTTATATCAGACTAAGTTCATAAGATGCTTTTGATTTCCTATTAGACATTTTCAGTACCTTAGATAACTTTTTAATGATGACCTTGATTTGTAAGCCTTTAGTTTTGCTTTATATATTCTAAGATTTTTTTTTGTTTATTATATTGTTTATTTATGAATGTGGACTGCCAAGCTGCTGTGCTCTTGCACTTGCCTTTATGTTTATTTTCTAGGTGAGCATTGGATTTATTTGTATAACTACTAGCCATGCCAACATTTTGTTATAACAGTTATATTAAACTTTGACACTCCATCCCAGAATTGTAGGCTTATACATTTGAAATCTTTGAATGCTGTGATATTTGCATCTGTTGCTTTGTAGATTTTAAAGGTGAAGGATACCAGTTTGTGGAGAAAGGTATAGCCATAGGATATTGTCTATAAATGCTACACTCATAAGGCCAAGGTCAAGAATATTCTGTCCTTTAGTGGGGTCTTTGACTATTTGATCAAGGAAATTCTTGTTTATGAAATCAATAAATGTTGGGGCATAGCCTAGATTTGAGGCATAGATCTCCCAGTTTATTGCCAGATAGTTAAAATCACCAATGATAATGGAGTTTTTGTGCATTTGAAGTTCACCCAACATACTTAAGAACTGGTAATTGTTTATGAAGTCATCAAGAGGACCCTGTCATTTTGTTATGAATAACAACAGGTTTTGTTTAGAGTGAGTTGAATCTCAGGAAATTCTCTCTGTTGATCTTTGACAAATGTGGATATTGCAGCTCATTTCCCATTGGGTCTAAAGGTGTGGTAGGTGCAAAACCCAGGTATAAAGAGGGTATTTTTGAAGTTTTAAAGTTTGAGGGCATCAAGGTCAGGCAATTTGGTTTTTAGACTCCCAGAATTCTGCAGCAACACTTTGACAATGCCTTGTACTTGTTTTATTTTGTTTTTTAGGCTGGAAGAACCATTAGCTGGACTATGACAAAAAATGTACTATGGGGACAACAAAGCCATTAGCCCGTATGCAGAAGCTCTGGCAAAGCAAGTAGAACACATCCTGTATTTCCTTTGAAAGACTCCAGTTATTCAGCTAATTGGTGAAATCAGTTATCTTTTCTTTGTATTCCTGCTTTATTTTTGGAGAAGGAAGAATTCCACTCATTACTAGAGTCTTTATGTATTTGTAGCATGCACGGGGAGCTCAGAAATGTCTCTATGCCCATCCCATATGGTTTTGCATGCCAGGTCATCTATACCCACACTGACCACCAGCATGCTGTAATCACATTTGTTCATCTTAAACATTTTGAGTGTCCTCCAAACCTCAAAGATCTCGGCATTTGAAGGACACCCTGCAGTTACCCTATTTCTGTCCAGCCTTGTGAAAGTAGAATCTGTGTGTCTTACTATGAAGTCACCAATCACGTTACATTTTTATTAGCAGCAGGTTTAAGCATACTGGGTTTGGGGTAAGCTTTTTCCTGGTGACTGTTGGGTATGGATTTGGCAGATTGTGTTGTGGTGTTTGATTCCCGCTGACACTAAGTCATGTAAGATCTTGAAGGCTTAGGCAATTGCATTTTAGCAACCCCAACATATGATACTATTCCACTTATTTCTGTGGAGTGCTGTGAAGGTGTGTGATGATCATAGATTGCGTTCTTTTATGAGAGTGATGCCTCCATCTTAGTTAAATATTTGCATCTCTCTCACAGGTAGTTTGAGAAGAAGTAAGTAGTAGTTCATTGTCTGAGAGCATACCAAGTGCTATGAGGCTGGCAACTGACAGAAGATAAGCTGACTAGCATTCCATTTAGTCCAAGACTGTAGTAAATTAGGGATAAAAGACTTATTGATACAGTATTTTGTTTGCTGAATGCTTCTTTTCTTGAAGAAGTCCATATTAGTATAGAATATTAAATGCTTCCTTACCTTTATTAAATGCTTATGAGTCCAGAATGTTAAATATTAGTGAGTACCATAAAACATAAAACATTTGTAGCATAAAGGCAAATTATTGGTCTAAGGGAAAAGCTGATTAACTTGGAACAGTTTCAGATTCAGAGGAAAAATAGGGAAAAATGCCCGCCAAAATTCTTAAAGTGAAGCCTCTACTTTAAAACTCCGATTACGGATTATATATAAAACATGCTCAAAATATCATATTTAAATTCTTTTAATATTCAATTAAAATATTTAGTTAAAATATTTGATATTTAATATTTGATATTGTAAAATTTTATATTTAATTAATTAACATTTCCCTGGGTTTGTTAAATATTATATAAACTTTATTTAAACTTTTTAATGTATGTCTCAATCTATTGTCCACATTTATAATGTTAACAATAAAAATAAAAATAATCAAAAATAATCAAAAAATAAAAATAATACAAACATAAATTCAGAAACTTTCCTGCATTTTTGATATGCATTTTTACTAATTAATAAAAATAAAAATAAAAAAATTGAAAATAAAAAAATGAAATATCTTAAAAATCCATTTCCTAATAATAGTTGTTCTGATGATGGTAATTCTAATAATGGTGATAGTAATCAGACATTAGTAAAGTGCAGTGACTTAGAACCTGATTGCTTAATGCTTAACTTTCAAAAAAATTCATTCATTACTGAAATTAAGCAATATATATATATATATATATATATATATATATATATATATATATATATATAAAACCTCAAATGCTCACTCATACAATATGATGATTAGATTGAATATAAATTAATATTAATTTAAGCAATTGTTTCCTGTATATTATTGTACATGAATCTAAACAAAACACTTAAACATCCAAACTGACTAAATATAAATATTTATTTACATTTTTAATTTAAATTGCTTTTTACTATTATTAAAATTTGTCTTAAATTTAGTTGAATGATATTGGATTAATTAACCATAAAACTGTCGACTTTATAATATTCTTTGTAAAAATGTTATGAGTATTATTGTTGTATGAGAATGACTATCTTTCTAAGCTTGTCAATTTTAAAAGGCTCATTATTGAGCATTTTTCATTTAAACCTGGATAGGTGAACGCGTTTAGTTTAATTTGCCATAAAAGTTCACTTTTCTCTAATAATATATTAAATGGACCTCCCCTCATTTTTTGTTTAAGTTGATAAATAACCTTAAAACAAAATTTGTGATGGAGGTATTCCATCACATGTCTTGCTAGAGCATTGTCTTCCTTTTGTAGTTTAATGCTTCTCAAATGCTCATACACTCTATCCCTTAACCTCCACTCTATTTGTCCAATATAGAAGCAAGGGCAACATTGGCAGGAGGCTAAGTACACCACTACTTTGGAATTACAATTAAATTTCCCTTTTATGTGCACTTTATATCCATTAATAGTTGCTGATATTCCTGAAGACATATGCACGCAATAAGGGCAATTTCCACATTGACCCATTCCTCTGTTCATTATTGGTGTTTTGTTGTTTTAATGCTTTTGCAAGATATTTTTAAGATTAAAGCCCTTCTTGCATATAATTTTAGGCACAGTACCTAACTTACAAGTTAGTATATAATTATCGTTAAGAATGTTCCAGTTTTTCAATATGATCTCCTTAATACTATTGAAGTCCATAGAAAATCTTAATATACATGCTAAATTATAGCTTTCCTTATTTGATTCTCCTCTTGCAATTGTTTGCCCATATTGCATATCATGGCTTCCTTCTCTTGAGAATGCATTACAGTTCTGCTTTAATATGGGAGTGAAGTAACCCTCTTGTCTTTTTGTTTTAACTTCTTCTAATATAGGATCCAAAAAGCTAGAGGGATATTTTCTATTAATAAACATTTGCTTTAATAATGAACATTCTTGATCAAATTCTAAGTCAGTTGTAATCATTCATGCTGCTCTGATGAGCTGTCCTTTTACCACCGATTTTTTCTGGTGTATTGGATGTTCACTGGAGAAGTGCAAAAATTTATTAGAATAGGTTGGTTTCCTAAAAATATTCGCTTCATAGCATTGTTTAGATCTATTCTTACTCAATTTGACATCTAAGTAAGCAATGGATTCTTCATTGAAAATATTGGTAAATCGTAAAAAATTCGTACTCTCATTAAATAGATTTACAATTTCTGTTGCCTATTCTTGATCTCCTTGAAATATTATTAAGATATCATCTATGAATCTAGCATAAAGGATTATTTTGTCCTTCAATACAATGTTGTTAAAAATAAAATTCTTCTCCCAATGGGACATTACTAGATTCGCAAAACTTGATCCACATGGGGATCCCATTGCAATTCCTTTCCTTTGTTTATAGAATTGCTTGTCAAATAAGATGAAGTTATATGACAAAATTATATCTAACAATTCTCCAATGAGAGTTATTTCCTCTGATCCTGCATTTTTATTACGCATGTTTTCTAATACCCATTCAATGCCTTGTTGATGGGGGATACTAGTATAGAGTTCCTTCACATCTATTGAGATAAAATTATTTTCTTGCTGATATTTCAAATTGTTGATTTTCTCCAAAAAATTCCATGAATCCTTTATTATCCATTCATCCTTAACTACAAATTTCTTAAGTATCACATCCACATACTTGGCACAAGCATATGTGGAAGAATTTCTACCATCCACTATTGGTCTAAAAGGTGGATTCTGGATGTCTTTATGGATTTTTGGAACTACAAATATTGTTGGTACTTTTGGGGCTTCTATCATTAAGTAATTGAATAGATGTATATCAATTCTCGCCTCTATGAAGAATTCATTCAGCAAACTTTTAATAAATTGATTTGCTTTATTATATTCATTTAATGATGATTCCTCATATGCATCTGATCTTAAATGGTTGGTTAGTTTGTTGTTATAATCCACCATGTCCATTATCACCAGCCCTCCCCCTTTATCTGGGTTCATGATTCTAACTTCAGCTTGTGTTAATAACTTAAGATTATCTCTCTCATCTTTAGTTAAATTATAAGAATATTTTTTTCTTTTTTTGATGCAGTTATCTTAAATCAATTTCACACATTTTCTCAAATGTGTGAAGTGTGTTGTGTAAAGGTGGATTAAAACAACTAGCTACTCTCAATGGATCATTTGCTAGATTCTGATTACCCAAAAGTTGTTTGAGATTCAGTTTCCTTCTAAATAATTTGATATCACATATAGTATGAGCTATATCCATTTTGTTAGAAGGTACAAAGGTTAAACCTTTTGCTAATATATTAGCTAGTTGTGTAGTAACAGTAAATGACGAGAAATTGAATACTGTGAAGTCTTGCTGCGTGTTTTTAACTAGTGTCATTCCTTTTGTTTCTTCATCACTTGTTATCTCCTGTGATTGTGATTTTTTCTCCTGTTCTATTGCTTTCTTTGGTTTCTTCATGGAAAACCCTGTCCAGGGTTAGATGCAGATGAATGTTGATTATTATTTCCATTATTATTAATATTGTTGTTCTGATTGTTATTGTTATTATTACGTTGCTTGATTCTATCACTTCTCCTAATATTTTCTTCTTGTAACTCATCTGTCTGTGCATTCATTTGCATGCCTTGTTCTTGTGAATCTGCTTTAGGTGTCATGACTGAGCCATGACTAACTATTTCATCTATGTGATTATTAAATGGATAGCGTTTCTCCTGCACATTTGCCTTTGGTGGCAAGGGATATGCCTCACCCGTTTTATATTGAGCGTGATCTCTCTGCAGTTTTTTAACCTTATTAACCCTTATCTTTTGCAGATGTTGCTCAATACTTTTGACGCATCTTTGATAGTCGTACTTATATCTTACAAAATCTGCATGTTATTTAATTTGTTTATCTAGACTTTCTATTTCAGATTCCAGATATTTCATAGTTGAGGTATAATATTTTACCATTGTCTCCAGCAACTGCATGCCATTATGGTTGAATAATTTAATCAGGTCCTGATGGAATATAGAACCTGGTATTAAACCCATAGGGTATCTCCAGGTTCTAAGTTCCTTAGGGACTATTTCCAATTTCAGACATTCATGAAAATATTCAATTTCTAAACCTAATTTTTTGTATTTCAACATCTTCGAATCCAATACATTCAATAGTTCTGATACAGGTACCTCTTGTTCATTTTGTTGCACTGTTCAATTACTTAAAATATTATTTTTCCATAGACCTGTTGGTGCCATAAGCCAGTCTTTCAAATTGACCATTGAATTACTTGGTACAGGCACAGCGCTTTGTTGGTTGTTGGTGGATGCTGCATTATTCTCTGTAATATCAATACTTCTACCAGCGTCATGTTCACGTAAATCATTATTATCCTTATTTGTATTTAAAGTCTGTCTTTGTTGTAACTGTTGTCCTGATAATGTAGTTGCAGTTGCTTTGTGTGCAGATTTAGCTTGGTTACATCTTTGTCCTGGTATAATATCTCTACCTTCCGCTTGCTCCATATCAATAATAAGTGAACGATTCTGTTCCTCTTGTCTCTGCTGCTCCATTGCTGACGTGACCATTCGGTCCTGTTTGTTCTTGTTTTGCTGTGCTGTCATTACTAAATCAAGTCTCTCATTAACGTGATCAAGTTACTGAGATAAAAGCTGGACCAGTAAAGTAAGTTCATGCACCGATCCACTCTCTCTTTCTTGTGGACAATTGAATATCCCAGGCGTGTTGTCCAATGAGTTGTTCGGTGTACTACCAGCCATAGCGGGGTATTATGGCAAATTAAACTAAACGTGTTCACCTATCCAGCTTTAAATGAAAAATGCACAATAATGAGCCTTTTAAAATTGAGAAACTTAGAAAGATAGTCATTCTCATACAACAATAATACTCATAACATTTTTACAAAGAATATTATAAAGTCGACAGTTTTATGGTTAATTAATCCAATATCATTCAACTAAATTTAAGACAAATTTTAACAATAGTAAAAAGCAATTTAAATTAAAAATGTAAATAAATATTTATATTTAGTCGGTTTGGATGTTTAAGTGTTTTGTTTAGATTCATGTACAATAATATACAGGAAACAATTGCTTAAATTAATATTGATTTATATTCAATCAAATCATCATATTGTATGAGTGAGCATTTGAGGTTTTATATATATATATATATATATATATATATATATATATATATATATATATATAAATAAATTGCTTAATTTCAGTAATGAATGAATTTTTTTGAAAGTTAAGCATTAAGCGATCAGGTTCTAAGTTGCTGCACTTTACTAATGTCTGATTACTATCACCATTATTAGAATTACCATCATCAGAACAACTATTATTAGGAAATGGATTTTTAAGATATTTCAATTTTTTATTTTCAATTTTTTATTTTTATTTTTATTAATTAGTAAAAAAATTCATATCAAAAATGCAGGAAAGTTTCTGAATTTATGTTTGTATTATTTTTATTTTTTGATTATTTTTGATCATTTTTATTTTTATTTTTATTGTTAACATTATAAATGTGGACAATAGATTGAGACATACATTAAAAAGTTTAAATAAAGTTTAAATAATATTTAACAAACCCAGGAAAATGTTAATTAATTAAATATTAAATTTTATAATATCAAATATTAAATATCAAATATTTTAACTACATATTTTAATTGAATATTAAAAGAATTTAAATATGATATTTTGAGCATGTTTTATATATAATCCGTAATCTGAGTTTTAAAGTAGAGGTTTCACTTTAAAAATTTTGGCGGGCATTTTTAACTGCTTCCTATATAAGTAAGAGTTTAACATTATATGGATATTTGCCAGTTTCTGAAGAAGTTTAAATATTGATTTAAACGAAAAACGTTGGATATAGATTAACGTTTAAAGTTTAAATAAAGAGCGGCGAGCTTTGTTGCCTAAGCGGAACTGTTTTGTTATTTTTCATCGGTTTGGAGATTTTTGTTTGTTTTGAAAAATAGGGAAAAGCACAACACAGGAAAGAGAATATAGTTGAAGGAGACAGCATAAGGCTGCAAGAAGTGATAAGGACAAAGGAGAGTATAAAAGAAATATTAGAGACAGTGGATAACAAAGAAGAACATGCTAGGAAGGGAAAAGTTAATAATATAATAGAAGGAAAGGAAAGGAAAGGAATATAAGGAGGCAAAAAAGGAATAAAAAAACAACAAAAGAACTTAGATGATGGAGAGAGAGCTAACTCAAGAGAACTATTAAAATAGCAAGAAATGGGAAGAGATTAAGAGTAACAGGATTACTGGCAAGAAAGGAAGAAAAAAAGAGTTACCCCAGTTGTTCCTGATTTGGGAACTTATGTGGACAGTAACCTAACTTTTGACCAACTTGTGTCCATTGTTGTAAGACAGTCCTTCTATACTGCACAGCTAATAAACTAAGGGATTGTGTCTAGATCTAGGAATGTTACTGCATCGCTTTATTCGGCCCTCATTAGGCCAGTCATTGAATATAATGCCCCCTTTGGCATGTAGCTATCCAAAAACATGCAACAACTGAAATGCCCATAGAGATGCCTTTCTAAAAGGATAGAAGACCTAAACAGCATGTCCTACATGGACCAACTCAAGCCCTGTCACTATTGTCAGTATCCTACAGACTGCTAACAGGTGACCTGTGTGTAGTATACAGGACATCCTCTGACCCAAGACTGATACATTTACTGCACATCAGCAAATTAAATGGCATCAGAAATACTCATCCCAGGGATCTAAACCTGTTCTGCAACATCAGCAGAATGGTTTGAAGGGACAACATTATCTCACAGATGATAGCATTTCCTCTGGAATAGACTCCCCATACTCATAAAACAAAGTTCATCCCTGTCCATATTCAAGAGCAACTTGGATCTATGGATGAGAAGCAGAACGTTTAACCCTGGACTGATCCCCCCCATACTACTAATGGACAGAGACAGCTTCTAAATTCTTTATCCCATGTATGGGTCCCTCAAATTATGTATGGTATATTCCCAGTTATTCTCATTAGGGGTAAAATATAATTATCAACCATGGGATGGGTAAGACCATGTCTAACCAAATGGGATAGGGTAATATGTGCACAAAAAGAGAAATTGGCTAGACTTGAAATAGTCCACAAAGGTAGCTAGCTTAGTAGTTACCTAAGAACATATTTAAAAAAATGAGCAATCCCAAACAAGGATAGGGGAAAGTGAATCAGAGTTGGATTCAACATGATTAGAATGAAGGCCAATCTGACAAGTATTGATAGATGAGAAACAAGCTGATGTTGCTGAAAAAGAGATGTAGGATAACAATACTAGAGGACAGGATGTGATGATCCTGGGGTACAGTGTTCATAAAGGGCAGGCTATGCGGGAGAGTAGGAGATAGCAGCTCAAGCAGGAAGAAATAGCTGGAAATATGATTGAGGATGGGCAGCTGGAGTAGAGAAATGTAGGGAACAAGAGAACAATAGATGAAGCAGAAGTAAGGAGCCAGTAGCAACTTTTTTAGCAATACATTTTGCCTGTATCAAATGGGAAACTTTGGTATAGTGACATCCTGTACAGCCAACCCAGAGCAAGGGATACTGAGCTAATCTTGAAAAAGATGGGGGAGGAACAGAGAAAAAGTGGGTGGTTATGATACAAGTACTTAGTCTGCCCGAGGAAGTCTGCAGTATTCTTTCATATCAGGTGTGCAGAAAAAATATGCAGGCTGAAGTGTTAGACTTGGGAAGACTTAATCAAAAGGTAATGGTTAGAATCAGGAAAGGTAGGATACTTGTTCTCATTTTTTGTAGGTAGATGAGTTCAGAAATTTAAAGGCCATTGACAGTTGTTAACACTGATCACACATTACAGGACAGCTAACATCAGAACATCTAGAAGAGGGTCTTAGTTTATGATGGCTGCCTTTAGAAAATACAGTTGGAGTGGCAAATAATGGCCTTGGAAGCTGAACGAAGATAAAAAGAATGGAGCAGGTATGTGGCATTATAAAAAACAAAGTGATCTGTGGAAGCACGGAAAGTTATTCTTCTAACATCTTATGACAGAGGAAAAAAATAAATGCCAACCTTGTTTCCCTTTTCCCACCTGCTGAACATGCCTTACACCTACATGTAGAAGATTTTACATATCCTAATTCTCTAAATGGTAATCCTGACTTACTAGAATGGTTTATGTACTAATCAGCTCTATCAGGTTTCACAACCTCTTCACTGGACTGCCCAGAGTCTAGTGAGCATTGCCTATTGTAGTCCACATTCTGTGCCAATAGCCATACTTTTCACAAAATAGTTACCTATTATGTATTAAAAGGTTTACTGTCAAAATCCTGCAAATCACTTTGGCGAGTAATGACTTATTTGAACTGAATTTGCAAAAATGACATCCAGTGAGTCCTCACACCACCCGATGTGGTAATGTCGATAATGTCGACTTTGACATTATCGACATTACCCAACTTACCTTGACATCTGGAGATGCCCTACACATGTTTTGCAGGGGGACAATCCCCCCTGCACATCCCCTGCTAATTATACATTCCAACTCAGAGATCGCACTACAGTGAGGAAAAGGGTAATTTTCCCAATACCCACTGTAGTGCAATCTATAGTAAACAGTGACACTCAAAACTATGAATACAAGCTGTGTCACAATGTTCTGTAGGTGACATAATTTCAAGTCGGAATTTCCAAATTTTGTACCTGTATCCTCGACCAACTGATCAACAGTAAGTTAACTTTCAAACTTTTGATAGTAAACCTTATTAAAATATGAACATTAGCTTAGTCTGTGGGTAGACTTAGCTCAGTTTACAGTTTGGCTTTACAAAACTAGTGTACACTTGTATGAAATAAGTTTGGCTATTTATTCTTTGTATACGGTTTGTGTGAAACAAAATTGAAACTGTTCCTGGTTTTATAGAATGTCCCTGGAATTGTCTCATATTTGGCCTGTTCATCACAAAATTTGTGGTTTCTTGCAAATCACTGAGGACAAATATTTTAGTTTCAGACTGTATTTCCTTTGGAAAATGCATAGATGGAGCCCTTACTACAACTAAGATGACCCAAGTTTGACCAGCAGCTCAGGTGCTGGAGGAGCTGGTGAAGAGGGTGGGGATGACTGGTTTTGCCAGATCATTCAGTCTGAGAAGAAGGTATGGATGACTGTGTCTGAAAAACAGACACATCCCCAGTGATGAGCAAGTACCCTAATCACAACAGTGTGGCATCTGGGGGAGTGGATTGAGCTGAATCTGCATGCAGTGATACAAGTAATGTCATTAGCTCTGCCCAGTTAGATATTGGTACTGCAGGCTGTTCCACTCCACCTCCAGTCCTCAACCTGCCATAGGTATGCTCCCAGCACTGGACGATAGTACTGGGAACACTTAAAGATAAATAGTACAGCTGGCTAGATGATAGTCAGTTAGGGGAATGCAAAAGAAGGGGAAGAAAGTATCTATCACTGCAAAAACTGCAATTCTAGGAACTTTCTAAATAACTAATATTTAAAATCTGTCCCTCATTTTGAGCCTTTGCCCACATATGTTTATGGCTCTGTCCTAATTTTTGTATTAAGAGGTTGAGAGATACTATCTTTATCACAATCAGATGAGATGCACAAAACAAAGTGGCTGTAACTACTGGGTAAGGTAGGAGCTGTTTGTCAATGAAAGTAACTTACTCTGCTGTTATCTGATTAGTTTAAACAGTCTGATTTTATAGGACTAATGTACATTTCTGCGAAATAAGTAGTTGCAATGGTTGGGTCATTATGTGTCACTAAGAAACAAGACAGAAATGCATTACTGTATTCAGAATTAGTACTGTTTTTTTTTTTACTAAGAACAAGCATCATAGTCAAAAATTTGGCTATGATTGCTGTGTACAGGGCCTGTCTGTGGATGAGAATAGCTGACCCTGCTGTCATGATCAGCTTAAGTAGTAGTAGGTCTGCCTTTGCAGGACTAGGGTGCATTTGTAAATGCAGGGTAGAATGCGTTATTGCAGGCATTTTTTATTATAATCAGATATTTGAGGTATACTATGTCAGTTGACTCTTACAGATGAGTATGTACATTGGTGGATTACAATGACAACAGTGCAAATAGTCTGAGAGCATGTGCATTTATCTGTGGTCCTCACAAATAGAGGTATGTGCGGAGTAGGGGCCCATGGTTTGAAAACTGCCCAGGACCCAAGCTACACTTAACCTGCCACTGCATGTTCTAGTTCTGCTTGGGGTTAGCATTGGAGAATTTTGCAGCTTTAGTGAAGTATCTAAGGAGACTGGTGATGGTAATCATGGGAGAGGATGTTCTGAGGCAAAGATAATCAGCTAGTCACCAGACCTAGCAATTGAGGGACAGACCATGTCCAGTGAGGCTAGAGCCACATTTGTGAGAATTGGGTCCAAGATATGTCTGCTCCTGGTAGGGATGCAGACAGGTTGGTTGAGGGAATTTTCATTTACCCAATTTAAAACATGTTGTACATACCTACTGTTCAGAGTGAAAATATTTCAATATATCAATGGGTAATTGAAGTTAACGAAGCTTAGAGATTACTTCTAATGACAGTGAATTCTAGGAAGCCTAAGAATGTATTATAGTCATGCAGGACTATTAAAGGGAGTCTGTAACGAGCTATAATTTGAAATAACAACTAACCAAATGTAGGCTGGATTTCAGTGGGCTCACATGAAGAGACACAGGGTATCACTTTGGAAGGGCTGATCCCTGATGAAACTTGAGACCACTGATGTTTCTATTGAGCTTGAAGGCAACTTATGCACACAGACAAAGTTTTCATTGCATATCAACCATGTCTCAACAACTATACAAACATGGACTTGTTCCAGATGCAGAAATGCCTCCAAATCAGACAATTTGTTTTTAAGACACCCAGCATTGGGAAGGCTACCTTGATGAGGTCTAGTTCATTATCTGATTGTTGGTTCGGTTGAGACATTCATTAAATGAACTCTGCCTAAAAAGGCACAATGGGGGAGCAAAGGCTTTGGCCAGTATGCAGAAACTGTTCAACAAGAGGTGTAGAGCATCTTCAACAAAGCAAGTAGGATTGTCAGACATCTTGCCCCAAGGAAACATATAAAGTGCACCCCCCCAAAAAAATGACATCAGCTACTCAACCAATTGCTGAAACCAGTTATCATTTCTTTGAATTTAGGCATCATTTTGGTGAGGTAGAGATTGTCTCAAGATCAGAGTCTTATCCTTGATGGACTCAGGTGTTGCAAATTCCAGCAATTCCTTATGTATGTCTTTCATGGGTTTTCATGTCAGACCATTCACTCCAGCCTCAATTATGGTCATGTCATAGTTATACATACTGAATGAGTTGGTTTTAAGGGCTATTTATTTATTTATTGATATTTGTTTACCGAGACAGTCTAACTAGGAAATAAATACCCATTTTCAATGGAGGCCTTGGAAGAAAAGCTCCAGAGAGTTAGATAACATCAAATAAAACAGTAGTATAGATGCAATTAGAGAAACATACATACATGCAATTTGACAGTGGAATACATAGGATACAATAAAGCATGAGGAGTTACCACTTATGTAATAATAAAAGAAAATAATATTTAAATATAGTAATCAGTATATACAAAAGTATTACAAGTTTAGTCTATTATCCTAAGAAATGAAAAAAAGAAGATACAAGTCCCTCTTAGAGTGGGGAGAAGGCATGTGTTGAAAGGTACAGATAGTATGATGTGCGGTTAGTATGAATGTGAAGTATTTGTTCATGTAGCTAGCTCATACAGGTGAGGTGCATGGGCAAAGCCACAAGTTAGTGAGAAATTCTTTGAGATAGGACTAAAATATATGGAGGCTAGATATAGTTCTGATTCAATTTGGGATAAGGTTCCATAGTTTGGCAATGTAGTGCAAGTATAGACATTGTCCCATACTTTTTTGGTTTATAGATTTCAAATAGTTTTTTTTTTATCTTGAGAGCGCAGAGGGTGATTTTGGAGATAGTGAAAAGTACTGGGGAGATTAAGGCAAGTAGAGGGGTTATATAATATTTTATGGGTTAGAAGAAGTTGTATATGGGCAAGCTGATGTGGTAGAACTTGCTGAGAGCACATAATGCAGAGAAGTAATGAGCTTTATGTGGCAAGTTAGCTGTTAATCTAGCTATCTTAGTATAAAATTGCTCTAGTTATTTAAGCGATATATGGATGTCTGTAAAAATCAGTGAACTATAGAGAAGAGAGGGTAAAATTCAAGAGTTAGAAATGGTGATTCTACAAGAAAGAGTAAGGATTTTTGCTCTATATAGCAGACCTAGGTTTTGATGATTTTTTTAAATACAGTTTTATATGTGAAGAAGTTCTCATCTGTGGTAACTCCAAGTAATGTGGTATGGATAATTGCTTCAGTAGCTGTATTGTTTAGAGAGTTAATGTAGAAGTTACTTTTAGCATTGGTTCATCGGTTCATAGGTAGGTACTATGCTGTTGGCCCTAGGGCCTATATATGCCTAGCCAAAAAGGTACCTTGCTTTTGCCACCCAAGAAAATTATTTTCCTGTGCCCCTGTCGAGCTGAGCCACAGAAGTGATCCTCAAGGTGAATTTCCTATCTCCCATCCAATCAGCAAGATTTTCTTGAAGAGTGCGAATGAGGAGCTTTGTTTGATATAGATAGGTAGCTTGTTCCAGAATATGGGAAGTTTCTGGGACAGGAATCTATCCCTCCAGCATGTTCTGTTTATTGTGGTGACAAGGTTTAGGTCCCTAGAGCATGTAGCTCGAAAGGATTGGAATTTCTTTAAGTGGAGCATGTCCAACACCTCTGGGTTTGACATAGCTTTGTATGTTAGGCAGAGATTGCCTCTAAGTAGGTGATATGCGACAGAGTAAAGCTGGAGTTTTTTGAGATGGTCTGCGTAGGGCATCTGTTTGAGGCCAGTAATCCTCTTTTTGAGGTATTTCTGTGGCCTTTCTAGTTGTTGTTGTAGATGTCTTGTGAGGTACATACCAAAAGGGACGTTGTACTCTATAATGGGTCTAATGAGTGACATGTAGAGGGGAACAATGATCTCTTTTTTCATGGATGAGAAACCTTTTGTGATGAGGTATGCCACCTAAAAGGATTTCCAGACTACTGTGCGATGTGATTATCAAAGGAGAGACTACTGTCCACCTGTGTCCCAAGGTCTCTTATCACACTTTCAGTGTTAAGCAGACTACTGCCTATGTGGTAGTTTATAGGTACAGAGTTTTTTACCAAAACGGATGACAATGCACTTTTTGGCATTGAGCTTGAGGCCATGGCTTTGACACCATGAATCTGTCTCAGTGAGGCCCTTTTGTAGGATGTCCACATCGTTAGGAATTTTGATTATGGCTCCTAGTTTGCAGTCATCTGCAAACTTCATTAGCCAAAGACCTTCTGTGTTAGCCTGTATGTCTGACAAGTAGATATCAAACAGGAGAGGACCCAGGACTGAACCATGTGGTCCTCCACTTGTCACTGGCCTGAAGTCAGATTTGGAGTCTGCTACTTTCACAGTGTGGGTTCTGTCAGTGAGCCAGTTGGCAACCCATCTTGTGACATAGGGAGTTAAACCTAGTTTAGTGAGTTTATCTATAATTCCAGAGTGGGGGATGGTGTTGAAAGCCTTGGCAAGATATAGATAGGCTGTGTGAACCTCCTTACCCTCATCTGTGGCTTTGGTGACCGCTTCAAAGAAGTCTATCAGGTTTAGGAAACATGATCTGCCTTTTACAAACCCAAACTGGGTGGGGTCCAGAGTTTGGAGATTACCAATGTCATTGTTTATAAGTTCCATGATGATACATTCCATAGCTTTGCAGACCAAAGCTCATTAGGCTAATGGGGTGGTAGTTCCCAGGGTCCGTGGTGGATCCTCCTTTGTGGAGTGGGATAACAGTCACTGTGTGCCATTCAGTTGGCACAAAGCCTGAGGAGAGGCTATGACTGAACATGGTACTTAGGTGGGGTGCCAGTTCGTTCTGTAGTTCATGTAGAACGCAGCCTGGGATGTTGTCAGGTCCCATGGATGCTGTGTTCTTGGTTTTGGAGAGTGTGTTTTTTACCTGTGCAGCTGTGATTACAGGAACTTTGTATTCTTCTGGTATAGAGATGGGCCCTTTAGGGGGTGAGAGGGAGGGTAAAGTTAGCACTGAACCTATCTGCCAGGATGTTGGCAATATCATTTGGTTCTGTATATTTAGTGCCATTGTGCTGTAACTCAGAGCAGATCTGAGTGTTGCCATTGAGATTCTTGACATAGCTATAGAATACTTTGTGGTTGTCTTTAGAATCAGTGGCAATTTTGTTTTTGTAACTAGCTTTGAGGGATTTTATGAGGGATCTCAGCTTTTTACTGAGGCTGACCAGGGAGTTCCTCCAGTCATGGGATTTTACTCTTTTTTGCAACAGTTTTTTTCTTCTGTTGTAGAGTTTATTTATGGCAGGGGACCACCAGATTGGCTTTCTTTTTTTTGGAGGATAGCATCTTGGTTCTGTTAGGGATTGCACGAGCCATGCACTCATGTAAGTGCTTATAAAGTGCATTTATGTAAGATTCAGCAGTCGTACCTCTATTGTCCATCTGCATGGGTGTCATGAGGTTTGCCACTTCTGTCTTAAGAAGTGTGAAGGTAGTGTTGAAGAATTTTTTTACGATGGTTTCCATAATGAAGGGTGGGGGTGGGATGTGGATGTCTAGGGTAATTAGCTTGTGGTCGGATTTGACCAAGAAGGAATTGACCTCTGGTGTGGAACATTGGTTGTCCATGTTGGTAATGACCAGGTCTAGGATATTGCTGCCTCTGGTGGGGGTGCGAATAAGTTGATCCAAGGTGTTGGAATTTATGAATTCCAGAAAACGTTGAGCAAAAGAGGTGGTACATGAGTAGTTTTCCCAGTTAATGGTGGGGTAGTCAAAATCGCCCATTATTAGGGTGTTAGGTTGTACCCTAATATTTTCCAGTGTATCAAGAAATGAGGAGTGGGAATCCTGGGGCATGGTGGGAGATCTGTAGCAAGCTACAATTTGGATTGCGGTCTTGCCCAGAGTTAGTTGCACTTGGATAATCTCGGATGCATTATGCTGAGCAACTAGCTTGGAGGTGTGGATATCCTTAATGAATATGGGCACACCTCTGCATTTAGTGTTTCGATCCAGGTTAGGTGCCTGAAAGGTGTGGTATGAATTATAGCCTGATAATGCAGGGGTGCTCTCTGGAGCCTTGAACTAGGTCTCTGTCACTGCACAGATGTCGATGTTCTCCATATTAAGGAGTGCCTCAAGTGAGTTCATTTTGAGGTTTAGACTTCTAGCACTGAGTAGCATTACCCTCAGATTTTACTTGTTTGTACCTGTTACAGTGGTGAGTTTGTCATTTGAACCTTGCCTAAAAAAGGCACTATAGGAGTGGCAAGAGCCTTAGCCAGTATCCAGAATCCCAAGGGCAACAGGTGCAGGCCATCTCTGGCAAAGCATCATGGTCTATCGATCATGTCATCCCAGACAGACAGATACTAGATCCCCTTAGAATGACACCAGTAGCTTAGCCAATTGTTGAAGTCAGTCATTTTGTCCTTGTACTGTGGTATCATTCTAGGTGATGGCAGGATGCTACTCAGGGCTAGGGTCATACCTGACTAGGCAACAAGATCAGACAGCTCCTCCATGTCTCTTTTCATGTAGTACAGGAAGGTATGTCTCAGGTCATTCACACCAACATGGACAATGACAGAGTAATATTTGTACTTGTTCTGGAGTGACCTGAGTGCGTGCATTATGTGGCAGATCCTGGCACCTGACAGGCAGCTGACAGTAACTTTCTCCTTGTTTAGCCTGGTGAGTGGAACATCAGTGTGCCTGACTATAGAGTCACCTATGGCTAGAGTGTTGGGTACGTTGTTATGCCTTATGGTATGCGGTTGAGTGGCACACTGAGTTTGTGAGCTATGTGTCATTTGGGTTGTGTTGGGGGGTAGAGGTTGCTTGCGTTTCTGCTTTGGAGGTCTCTGTTGCTTAGGCAGATTTTATTGAGAGCTTCCACGAATGTAGATGTGTGTTTTGTGTTTCTATGTGTGTGTTTTGGTGCTGTAGGTTTTGAGGGACTATGTGATGAGTGTAGTGTGGTGCGAGTGTTTACCCTCTCCTTTTGACTGTCTAGATAAGTCTTGGATGAAGAGAGATTTGCTTCCAGTTTGGCTATATAAGAGCATCTCCCACAGGTTCTAGTGTTGGGTGGTAGGAGGAGAAGGTTGTCTGTGTACATGAGGCAATTGCTGCATTACCCCAAGATGCCCAGATTCATCAGGTAGACATGAGAAATCACTGGGAACTGACCCTTAGACATGCCTGGATAGGTGCTTATTTATTAAGTACTAAAACCTGTTTTCCTCTAGACAAATGAGGAAAGTTGAGTGCTGTAAATTTGTGGCTTATTTAGTGCTTACAACGAGTTCTGAACAAGTGCTGAGCTTAAAGAAACATATTTGAGTACTAAAACTAAAAAAAACTGGCTAGTTCTAAGGGAAAATTTGAAGAGCAGACTTTATGGCGCCAGGAATGGTTTAACCCTAGCTAAGCGGCAGGGGCTCAGAAGCTTATAAACAGTCCTGGATACAGAAAATCTGTATCTGGACTAGACTACTTACAGGAAAGACAGGAAACAAGGTTAGACTTTTTTTTTAATACAGTGGAAAGGGAGTAAGGAGGAGCAGAAGATAACTCAAAGTTAAGAACTAAGTGGGTTGGCCTTCTCAAATGTTCTCCCTGTATTGGGTAGAATGAGGTAATGACATTAAACTGGGAGGAGTGTCCCAGATCAAATTTACAGTAGGGGCAGGCAACTGCAAAGCCACCAAGTATAAGAACAGGATGCCAATAGGGAGGTAGGATGGGAGACAAAAATCAGAGCAAACAAACCCAAACAGGTGCTTAACAAATGTAGAAAATTTCCAGTTAATACCTCACATACAGTGAAACTAGCTAGAAAAGTATGCAGCAGGCAATAAAAGTGCTGTAAATAACTCGTAAAAATAAGCAAAAAACAGGATATTTTATGTTATTTATCACAGATCAGGGTTTGCTCAGTGCTCTTCCTCCAATAAGCTCAGTGTAAAATGGCAGAAACACTCACAAGTTAACTTCTTAAGTAGCAGAATGTTGAAACCTGAAACAACTTTAAAAAAAGCTCAAACGAACCAATGAGGTGCTTACTCCAAGCCATAGTCCAGATAACCCCAATCAGCCAATGACCATAAGCACTCCCCTCTCACTGAAATGCAAGAATGGCTTTGGCAAAACTAATATGGCCTGGAACATGTGCTCAGACACACAGCCTCTAGAAACAAATAACTAGGCCCAAAACACAAGCTTGAATATGGACAACACTACAACTACCCACACTACTTAGGTAGAAAAAAAACTGCAGAAATGTTTATCACAGCAGAAAAGCAGCAGTGAGCCTTTAAATGAAAGTTTTAAACAGATAAAGGATCAAGAAGACTCTAGAGAATGCTTTTAACTGCAAACAAATAAGTTATATGATACACACACTCCTTGGCAGGATATCAGAACAAACAAACCCAAACAGGTGCTTAACAAATGTAGACAATTTCCAGTTAATACCTCACACACATTAAAACTAGCTAGAAAAGTATGCAGTAGACAATAAAAGTGCTATAAATAACTCATAAAAGTAAGCAATAACAGGATACTTAATGTTATATATCACAGACCAGGCTTTGTTCAGTGCCCTTCCTTCAATTAGCTCAGTGTGAAGTAGCAGAAACACTCACAAGTTAACTTCTTAAGTAACAGAAAGTTGAAACCTGAAATAACTTTAAAAAAAGCTTGAAAGAACCAATGGGTTGCTTACTCCAATCCTTAGTCCAGGTAACCCAATCAGCCAATGACCATAAACACTCCCCTCTCACTGAAATGCAAGAATGGCTTTGGCTAAACTAAGATGGCTTGGAACATGTGCTCAGACACACAGCCTCTACAAGCAAACAACTAGGCCCAAAACGCAAGTCTGAATTTGGACAATGCTACAACTACCCACACTACTTAGGTAGAGAAAAAACTGCAGAAATGTTTATCACAGCAGAAAAGCAGCAGTGAGCCTTTGGCATCGTACTTTGGAAAAAATGGTAATAGTTTAGTCTTTCTGGGAACTGAGTAAACATTTGATGTGGCCAAAGTGCAACTGAGTTGACTGCATCTTGTACCATGGATTATAGTTGTAGTGGGTTACCACATGAGCAGATGAGAGTTGAGTCATCTGTACACTGAATATGGAAAGCTTGCTGAGATCAAGTGTATAGGCTATTGAAAATGTTAAAGAGCAGTGGACTGAGAATAGACCCTTGAAAAACATCTGTTTTAACTGGGAGAAAAGGAGAGAAAGAAGAAAGCCATTTGACAGATTAATATCTTTCAGATAGGTGGTTAGAGAACCATATAAGAGTTTTTCATGTGATATCCCTGACAGATGGAGGTATTAGAGACAATGGAGGTAAGAGAAGGTTTTAAACAGCAGTAGGACTGCAGAACAGAAAAAGTTTTAAAAAGGCATTCATGGGTCAGAAATCCATGCATTAAAGCCAGGACAAGCTGTTTATGCATAAAAAAGCAATATATATAAATATATAATTGGTTTTAAGAAGCCTGAAGTGCATTAACACATGAAATAACAGCAATTCTGTCTCTTGAGAGACAGCTAAATGTAACCCTGCCCTTGTTCAGGCTGATGATTATGAAATCAGTGTGCCTAACAATGGAGTCACCAGTTATTAGACTGTTTCCAAAAGTGTATTTATTCTTCTTAGGCTTAGGGGTGTTGAAGAAGGGCTGCATGAAGTAGATACATTTGGGAATTTCATTGATGCCTACTCTTATTATGAGTTCTAAGAGGCTTATGTAGTGATTTCTTAATGGCACCAGCACATGACTTTTGTTCTAATAGTATGATTATACTGATTCTGTATGAGTGAGGAGGAAATAAAATTATGCTTACTGCATACTTGGAATTTTGAGAAGACTGTCTGTAAATCAGCTATGTCTTTATACCTTTCCAAGATGGAATCAGTTTGGTTGAGACACTCGTATTTAAGCTTCTTCATATGGGTTGTTGCCAGTTCTAGCATCAGCTTATTTCTGTTAAACAGATCATCACACCTCTTAAGTCTTCATCTTGTAGTTCATTCACCTTAGGAATCCCAATCCTCTTACTTGTCAGTGCTGAAAGGTTCTTCTCTAACCTAGGTCCTTTTATTTAGAACTCTCTTCCTAACACCCTCTCCTCAGCTCAAAACAATTACCTTCTCCATTAAACATATAAAATTGGAATTACAGTACTAAAGTGAATGCAAATGTACTGGGCTTATTATTTAACAACCCAGATATTATGGCTGCATTGTTTATCCCTGTACGATTGCATACCATGGCCCATATATTATTCTGTCTTGAGCAGCAATAAGTACTGTCATGCATATAGCTGTGTCAGGCTTTGCCTGCTACTAATCCATGTACAGTTATCACACTGTATTGCATTTGTGCATTTTCACATTTTTTTATACTGTGTTACTATGTTGTGACTAAAAATAAGCACTGTGATCCAGTTCATCTGCCTACTAAACAAGCAAACAATCAAGCAAACAAATAAATAAATGAAATGTCAAGTCAATCCATAGCCTGAAATGAGGTATAAGCAAAGATATTAGTTGTCTCAGCACATATATCACCTTAACACAGACTGTCTGAAATATATGGCCTTAGTTGGGCCCTACAAGGAAAAAAGTATTTAAGATTGCATTTACATACACATGGAGACAGATGTGGTGCTTTACACTAGAAGTGGTTAGAAGTATGTTTACTCATCATATTGACGATTGGATATCCCTTCATTTATCAGTTATTAGTAAGATTAATGCCATTAAAATTGCTATAATGTCATATCAGGTTTACCCCTTGGGCACTACATTGGCAGGCCTAAATAACAGTTTAATTTGTACCAATCTGCTTGCACATCTTTGAAATACAATGTTTCAATGTTTGTGGATTTCAAACTCTAATGTACTGACGAGGCGTATTGTATGAGTTTGCCCAAAATCAATGAATAAATACACATTTTCTAAATCATTTCGGTTACACCTATAAATATTAATGCAATCAATACCCTCCTAATATCTAATGCCAATCCATTGCACTTTTTTTCTAGATATACCATGAAATGACTGTGTGCTGTATTAAATATTCACATTTCAATTTACGTCTCCCAAATCTCACATGCTACGTTTTTATGTATTTATCAGTATATTATTCTCCTGTGCCCAAATGGTGAATTTAGTCATGTTCCTTTGCAGACATGCTCTATCTCTAACACATGTAATCACTTTGCATACAGACTATAGAACACCTCAGATGAAAAAGATAGGTCTGAAAGATACAATCTAAACAAGTAAATCCATAGGACATAGTCCTGCTGGACACCCTGACTGTAACCAAGAATTTCTTCTGTCCAATTGCTGTATGATATTTGCCATGTCCTATTTGTAAATCATGTAGATATCTATCTTTTCAAGAGTACATCAATACCTAGTTCTAATTTATTGATTATTGTTTTGTGTTTGACTTTGTCAAATGCTGAAGTTAAAATTATATAAATGATATCACAGAACAATTTTTGATTCATAGCTGTTATTATATTGTTATAGAATATACTGTTATAGGCAGTAATAGATCTATTTTCAAAATATGTATGCTGATATATGGGTTCAAATCTCAACTTTTCCAATTTTAACAATAACGTATCCAATATTACCTTTAAGAATCTATATGAATCTGGGTTTGTCCTACTCCCCTTTCCCTCAAAGGCAGGTTTAATAAGCACATGTCTTCAATCTTGAGGAATCTCCTCATGTTTATAAGACCTAGTAAATAATAGATATAATGGCACTGTAAGTTCTTGCTGAAGTGCTCAGGTCATTATTACTAATTCCATCTCCTCGGTTTTTTTTTTCAATATAATCTGATTTTATTTTAGTATCTGAGGGTACCTAGATATCACTAGGATAACTTATCATCTCCTTTGTGGTACCAAACTGTTTTCCATGAGATTTGTAAATATATCTGTAATCTGCTGTGTCTGAGATTAAATTTTTGAATCTACACACAATTTACCAATTTCTATGTCTTTACTCCTTCCACATCTCATATATCTCTAAAATGATTTCCTGTTATGCTCAAAATTTTTATAAACATTTTCTTCCAATTTTCTTGATCTTCTTTCACACTATGCTTAATTTGTTTGGCCAGATTGTTTATTTTAGTTTTCAAAGTTGTCGTTCAACCTATTTTCCATTTCTTTATTTTTTTGTCTCTCACCTTAATCAGCTATCTTGTTCTTATAGAAATATATCAATCTGACATTATATGCCTAGATCCTGATGTTGTACTTTTTTTGCACTCAAACAATTTCTCTTTCAAAATGTTTTATGTTACTTCTGCAGTTTTTCCAATGAACACATCACTCCAATTAGTTTTTGCATAGTGACTGTTTTGCTCCCATGTAATCTGTAATTAATCTTCTGTGCATTGGTTTAGATTTCAGTTCAGCAGAATTATCTAGCAAGAAATTAACCTTTATAACCCCAAGATCAGTGCACAGCAATGGTGGTAAAACTTGATTTAAAGTTACAGTAATTTCTTTAGGAACACAATATCTAGTATGTTCCATTTCCTGGTACTTTTTTAAATCTGAAGAAATTGTTGTTCCTGAACATAAGTTGTGAATAAGTTCCTTACTAATGTTGTTGAATCAATATTATTCCATTCCGTTTCTGGTAAATTTAAACCCTAGCCACCATTATTTTTCCCTTTCTGCATTTCATGCAAGAAGTGTATGCATTCCTGTAAGTCGTCGGCACTTGACTATACACTCCAGTACAGTTACGCAATCTATTGTATTGGTGTTATCATTGAACATGTAATAATCATAGGTCTCATAACCAGGTTTAATCACTATCATAACACCTCCACCTGATTTTTTGTTAAAATGTCTGTTACAGTAAAAACATTTATACCCTGATAGAACTGGTTTCCAATCATTGTTATTTAACCATGTTTCACAAACAATAACATCAGTTTAGTGGGAAATAAGCATTGGTTCCTCCGTAAGAAAATGAATATGGCCTTTCAATTGCCATACAGTGTGGCAGATCATTTGACATCAGGATGGTGGGCACTTGAAATATCTCTGGGCTTTGAATCCTGGATCATACTAAGAAAAGCAGCCAACGTAAGTCCTGTAACTGATATTAGTCAGCCACCTCTGTGTAACCCCATTTCCACTTCGTAAAAGAAAACATGTTACATTAGAGGTCTCACCTCTGTAGTCCAGTGCTGTGTGTGAGTCTTTGTAAATTACAGAATTTTGATCAGTGATAAACAGCTTGGAGTTAAGCAAGTGTATTGCTCTGACTAGGTCTGTATCACCTCTAGTACACTATCATTAAAGGTATGGCCCCATATCCATGATCTGACATACTAACAACATTGTTAAAAGAATGTTGCCCTCAGCATAATATACTCAAATTGTATGTCTGCTTCTTTCTGACCCTCTTCCTTTCAAGACTGGAAAGATTTACATTTTGGAAACAGTGAATATACAAGCCAGCTCCCTTGGATGATTTTAGGTCAGATGCTCTGGGCCCTACTTTCTAAACAATGCTTAAATATGACCACATCAATATTTGGTATAATGCCCATTTTATCTGGTAATTTACTAAGTTACAATGGGTACCAGGAGTAGCTACTGGAAATGCAGAGAGATGTGTGCTGAACTGAAGCACATGTTCTGGTCCTTTTCATATACACATTGTTTGGGCAAAACATTGGAGATAGAATTTTATACTGCTTTTACCAAGGAAGAATGCCTTTGGGTTCTCCTTTCAGGTTGCAGCAATGACTGTAGGTGTACTGTTATAGTCATCTCTCTCATATCACATGTTCCTTTGTCAATATTGAAAAAAGGACAGGCATCTTTGGTATCCTATCTTTAAAATGAATGTTTATCTGAAGTGAGACTGAGTTAGCTTTCAGCTATGAAGTTAAAGTGGACCAGTAGTTCAGACAAACTGTGTAGTGGTGCAGACAGAAATCTCTGTGCTTACCTTAAAACTAAATTTTCATCTACTATCTCATAATAGCTTTAGATGGAATAAAGTTCCCCCTTACATGTTGTTTAATTATTTATTTGATAATATGGCACTCATCTATTAAAATCATAAGAGATGCATACCAGGGAAATGTATGGCTAAGAGCAAGAAGTAATGTTTTTTATATTGTTTCATCTTTTTTATTTCCTTGTGTTGTCAGTTTTCCATGTTTTTATTGTTATGTTCTGCAATGTAGTGCAGTTCAAACATTGTTATTCCTTTGTTGAAAATTCAGTAAGAACTATAAACTTGTGAAAAATGTACCTTAGTCGATTACAGAATTTTGGTTCTCCTGTTTTGGTTTTCTGTGCCCATATAGTTTCTGAAAAAAATTTCACAATGTGATTATTAAGCCATTATCAACAGAAAGGAGTTCAGAATGGGAATTCATTTATTTATTTGTGTTTGTTTTCTGGGGTAGAACACTAATCTTCATGGACCTTTTTCAGATTCACCTGGGAACAGTGTCTGGTAAAGTGACTTGTTTAGGGTCAAATCATCTAAAGCTCCCTTAGACCTTCAAAACCCTGATTGTCAGTGGTAAACACTGTGTAAATAATCCTGCTGTAGATCTAGGATAACAAGTGCTTTGTGTCCTGAATGTTACTACACAGAAAGAGCTGCAAATCTGATGTTGGTCAGATGCAAAGTGGAATGATATTTATTGACAACAGTCAAAATGTGTTAATATCAGCACTTCATTTCCATTATTTTTAAATTGAAAGTGTTTACAAGTAAGCAAAAGTAAATCAATATCTTCTAATCCTCGGATGAAATGTCTCTGATATGTAGCCTTATTTTTGTATGATGACTTCTTGTGACCTATTTTAATAGCCAGGGAAGTGGTGATGATTTTTAAGAAACTCTTAAAGTTTACTTTTAAATAAGGTAAAAATAACGGTGGCAGAGTATAGCCATTAAAACTGGAGCTACATCCCTCCTTATCCCAACATCTAGGCTGCTGAGGAAGTTTTAACTATTTTGCTTACTCTACTATTACAATACATCTAGGTAATGGGCTAATCTAAGCATCTTGTTATGATCTATTGCCAAACCATTTATCAATAATAGCTTTTAGAGAGATATTCATCTAGCTGATCCTTTTTTTTAAGAGAATTTTCTCTATTGAAATTAATAGGGCTGATTTTGTCAGTAAATCATTTAAATTTAAAACAAGACAAAAGACTGATGAGCAAGGGAAAATCTAAACAATGTAATTTGGAAAATTCAAAACCTACATGGGAAAAGACTACTGACTCGGTAAAATCTTCAGGGCTTTCATTCTTTATTATATGAAGAACTTCATCAGAAAATAAATACCTGTTCAAAGGTTACAAATAAATATCTTTATAGAAACTCATCACAGAGTAGTTAAAACAACCAATAAAAATGTAGCATCGTCAAAATAGTGGTCGTACAGCCAATGAAAATGGAGTACCATACCGAGCTTGTCGTGATTAACAAGTTTTATGTTATGTCGAATGAATCAAAAAAAGTATTTGGTGTCATATCCACCAATGGTAGGTATAGCTAGAGAAGTCAATCAGGAAGACACAGGAAGAACCATACAGTCAATTGCTGAACTGGAAAATGAGCCTCTAGGAGCTAAAACTCTTTGTAAACGTATGGAAAGGAGCCAATGGACAACCAAGCTGGGTGCACCTATCAGGAAGAAAGAAAGTGAATTTTTTATGATGTCTCAAGAGACAACATAGTGAATATATATGGATCCATCCATCCATCCTTCCACCCATCCATCCATCCATCCATCCATCCATCCATCCATCCATCCACAATCCCTTTTTCACATTTTTGCATATGTATTTGGGGTGTCACTTCTTTCCTATCATCTTCTAACTGGAACTTCCTAAAAAGCTTCCCCTTAGATAGTGCTGTAAATGAGTTCACTACAATTTTCCTGAATATCCTTGCACCTCCTAAAAGAAAGAGACTAAAAATAAATAATATAATTTGGCTATTCAAAAAAAGTTAAATTTATATTGATAACCCCCAAAAAAAGTTTTTCTGAAATTTACTGTCATAGTGGTTTTTAATGTATGTGTGAAAAATCTCGTTCTAGAGAGGAGACTAGGACATCTTTCTTCCTTCATAGAAAATACTTTTTTCCTCCATACCCTCTATCAGCTTCCATACTCAACCACCACTAAATAAATACCATTCTACTTTGAAAATTATTTTTCCATCTTGATCCCTACTTCCTCACTACCTGTCATCTGTAACATACAGATCCCTATACTTAAATCATGTTACTGCTCAACTTATCCACTATTTGACTCCTGCTGCTAGGCCATCTTTCATTTTACCATAGCTCTATAATGGCTCTCAATATATCTCCATCTCTGTTCCAGTCATTCATACTTCCTCCCTACACTTTCCACACATTGCACCAAACCTGTTTAATGATGCCCCTCACCTTTACTCTAAATATAGACTGATTAACTCCATTTCAATTCAAACAAAATTATGTGGAAAAATACTCTACAAAAAGCAAGTATCAATAATTTCTCAATATACTAAAATCCTTCTAGGAGACGTTCATCCTTATCCAGGTCCCACCTATCACAATGAACATCAAGACACTTCTCTTCCAGATACTACTCCAACCTTAGAATGGCCAATCTCTAACCCAGTAATCTATTTTTTTTGCTGCCATACATTTTAAAAGTATAAGAAATAAAATTGCTAAACTACATGCCTGGATCACCCAACATAAGCCTGATAATCTCACTGTAAAAGAAACTTGGCTTAAACACAACATAAACAACTCCAAATTTACACCTCCAGCTATATCATCTGTAATGACTGTAAACTGGAAAGGTGGTAGTATTGATTTAATATTCTCCAACAACTACCACATTTCCCTGTTAACAATCCAATACCAAAATTCAGTTCAGCAGAGCTTCTTATAACTTTCCTGAAATTAAACCATTATAAACAAATATATATTGCTGTTCTTTATACCCCTCCTGGTGACACTACAGCTATACTGGAAGATATCCTACACTGGACATCCATACCAGTTCCACAAGAAGTAATATTACCTGGTGATGTGAATATCAATTGGTTGGACATAAACGCTAACTCCTCTACATATAGCATGAACTTATTTGGTTTCACACAACTAATTAATAGACCCACACATTATAGTAAGACATCAAATTCCCTATTAGACTGGATTCTACTATCAGACTCTAGCAAATACAGGATCTCAGGTACAATGTCTGACTGTTTCAGCATCTCAGGTACAATGTCTGACTGTTTGAGTGATCATCTCCCAGTCTATATAACCAGATCTCATACATCCACCTAAACCCATGTTTATAAAATAATATGCAACCTTTACAAATTTAATCCAGAAATGTTCATTACTAACCTATTATCTTTTAACTGGAACTTTCTAAAAATCCTCCCCTTAGATGATGCTGTAAATGAATTCAGTACAACATTCCTGAATATCCTAATAGCGTTGCACCCCCTATAGGGAAAAGACTAAAAATAAATAATGCAATCTGTCTATCCAAAAAGAATAGAATGCTAATGCAGGATAGAGAAAAAAATGTGGAAAGAATGGCCAAAATATAAAAACTACCATATCCTGAAAACTTCAAAATACTTCACAATTGCACTAAAACGCAAATTAATGAAGACAAAAACTATACTGTAATAACTTTTATAATAATAGCAAATGAAACTCTACAAAATCTGGGTTCATCATTAAAGAAATCTTGCATCCCGGACACAAATTCAGCCCTAATCCCTCTCTTAATAATTCATCACTCAAGACAGCAATACAGTTCAACTCTTATTTCATAGATAGTATAGCATCTGTAAGTAAGGCTTCCCCAACATCTAATCTTAATCCTGCCTAGTAGCCATGTATCACCACATCCACTTTCACCTGCACACCAGGGCCCACATCCTCTATAAAACTACTCATAAACAAACTCAAACCATGCTCTACTTCAGCTGATGATTGTCCAAGAAAATATCTTAAAATAAACTCAAGCCATGCACTACTTCAGCCGATGACCTTCTAAGGGAATACCTTAAAACAGTGGCAGATATCAGTGTGTACCCTGTCTCAATACCTTATAAATAGGTCAGTTCAGGAATTCCATGTTCCCTCTCTCTCTGTAAAAGTAACACATTATCTCTCTGCATGAAGGAAGAAATTCAGCAGATATTACTAACTTTAGCCCTATAGCAATTTTATCCCCTTCTCCAAGATACTTTAAAAATGTATTCAAAAGCAATTGTAAACTCCTGTGCTCCACACCATGCTAATCATCCTTCCCATTGTACTAACACTGTACATCTAAACTACATCTATACTGTTAATAAAGCTAGAGATCCTTACTAACCTTCAGGCATCACAAAAATCAAAAGGTGAACAATGTTATAACAAATCTGCTAAATCTGCAGAAAATACCTCTTTCAGCACCCACCACTGTATAGCACTAAAAAGCCTAAATTGGTTAGAATTTCCTCATCTAGTAACATATACACAGCTTCTTATCACATATACAATTGTCCAGAATCCATCTGCTTCTCCAGCACTAAATAACATTCTACACAACTATCCTCCTAGTTAGTCATTATGATCCATTGACCAAAACTCCTGTCTGTCCACAAATCTATCAAATCTGCTGGGCATTGTCTGTACCTGTACCATGTTACTGAGGCCTGTAACTCCTTATCTCTATCCATCACATCAATACTCTCCCTCCCATCCTTCAAAACCATTCTGAAAGACTTCCTAGCCAAAAGCCCTCTCTGTTCATGTTCAACACCAGGTAAACTATATAACAACCATGATAAGTATACCTGCTGAATCAAGGTCAGGGTAAATGCTCAAAGTAATCCAAAATTCAAAAAGAAAACTACCATGATGTTAAAACATTTCATAAACAATACTGCAGCTAAAAATACAACATAAACACACCATATGAGAAAATGAAAAAAAACAAAATGAAAAGCACTTTCAGGGAAATTACACCACTTCATCAAATCATGTAAATAGATATCAAAAAATGTAAATAACAGTTGTAAGCCTATCAGAACAAAGCACTGTCATCGAGTAGTCCAATGACAGCTTAGGAAGCTAGAATAATTACATTCACATCTGAACAAATTGATAGGCTGATCACTGATCACCTGACTAAGAAAGTGCTGAAATTGTAGCCTTGTCCAATGATGGCTAAAGGACAGAGCATATTTATTCATAGCTATAAATCCTCAACAGACCTATGGGGTAGCAGAGGTAGTCCTAAATCAAGGACTCAACCAATGTACTATATCCCACTTCAAAACAGCAGCTGTTGTAGGTATAGTCGCACAAAGCATCTGTTTTTTCTATTCTTAACTAATTTTTAATATTATGTTTAATATGATCTAATTATTTAAACTGTATTTGTTTTAGCATTATTTTTAAAGACTCTAAAATTATTATTCTTAAAATCTTTAGTAATACTTCAGAGCTTTTCTCCCCAGGCCTCCACTGAAAATGGTCTCCTACCAGTCAGACTTTCCCGATAATCAAACGTCAATAAATAAATAAGTAAAAAAAAATACATTTTTGCTTCAGTATATAAGCTAATGACAACAGTGATTTTGCTTCTATTTTCATAAGAGTTGCAGATCTCCCTAAACTTTATGATTTAAAAATTTAGCAGATTTGCTGCACTAGATATCCTTATACTGCCTGTCTATCTTAATTAAAATTCAAGCATGTCTGTGTCTATTATTTCAAATGTTTATTCTTAGCCTTAGACACTAATATAGTTCTTGTACCATGCAGCTGCAATATATGACCCTGATTGTGCTCCATTAACTTGGAATACCACACATTACTGTTCACACAATAATATTTTCCACTTCAGCTTTCACTCCCTAACATCAGCATCACTGGATTTCTCCTGATAGACCTTTTGTGTGACTTCATACCTGAACTCCAATCCCACTTTTCCAACAGCAGTTTGTTGGCAGTTTGTAGAATCATTGGGTGGTTCTGTCTAACAATGAGATGGAATAGGGCTAGATAGCACACAGAATATACACAAAATGAAGCAGTACACAATGCAAATAAAAATACTCTGAGCTGCATGGTACTTAGCTTTCTGTATCTGTCTACACACTTGCTTATACCAGCTGTAGAAGGCACAAGACCTTTACACTAATAGTACTACCAGTTCTTTTTATCCAATATCCTTCTGTAGTCCTTATTTGTCAGCTACTGGTTTCATGCACTTGGTCTTTTTGTATGCTGCTCCAATCAAATGCTTTCAAGCATGGCTTGTTTGACTTTGCAATAATGTGATAGTGGCACATGGGTTAATGAATATAATAATTACTTTTCAAAAAACATATCTGAACATTCCTTTTTTGTATGTGTTTTGTCTCCCAGCTGCCTGCGGACTATCAGCACTCCACAGTCATCCACCCTATCAGTTTCTGGTAGGGTGAGAACTGATCATAATGAAAATCATTTTATGCAGCCATCAGGATTTTTTTTTTCTGTTTGGCCCTTACCCTTGTTAATAGGAGGGCATACTGTGGTCACCTATATTACAAGGAAGGTGTACTGTGTCCTCCCTCTACATGCAGATCTTCCCACTACCATAGTAATGAAGGCTGTCTTCATCAGCTTAGTAATGTCAGCTCGTCTCTAGTTACAGCTGTTCATGTACAATCATCTTTTTTGCATTCAGTGAGATAACCATTGGGTCAACAGTCCCTCCTCAGCATAGGGGAGCCAGTATTTCTTGCTCATTTTTATCATCATGCCCTGCTAAATCAGTGTCTATGCCACTAACTGAAAGCAGGTTTCCTGAGTATAGTCAGTGTTTTATCCTTCCCCTGTATGCCATATTACATAAAAGGTTACATTATGTACTGGGTTCTGTCATTACGCACATTACAAAACCCCTGTGCTATGTAGCATAATTTTTTCTGAAACCATTAAACTGTATGTAGTATTTTCTGACTGTTGTATACAAACTTCTCTCAATATACTATCCATCTCCTTAGTCATTATAAGTAAGTGATTTTATCATACCTATACTCCTACAAGCATGTAAATTATATTTTATTCTAATTGGCAGCTTTATCTTCCCATGTTGAGGCTTTTACTTACTTTAGTTAGTTAGTTGACCAGGACATCAAAATGGGCATAAGTGCCCTTTTTAGCAGAGGCCTGTGATGAATATCAGTAACTGGACAGAGAAATAATAAACATAAATGTATTTCCTAAACATTTAGGAAAGAATTCAGAATTCATAACAATTAGCAAAAAGGTAGTTGTTGTGTTTAACATAATAAAAAAGCATTTATACATATTAGTAAAACAGAGCACAAGTAACGCGTAGTTAGACTATAGTTGTTAACATCACAGAATATCGAGAGAAGGAAGAAATCCACTGAAATGGTCACACAATTCCAAATGTAATTCATTAGGTTTCAGTGGGCAGGCATATAAATATTTCTCTGTAGACAGACTTACAATTTCCTGCCTGAATGCCACATACACAGGAGTAAGATATTTTAAATAGAAGAACATTGAAGTACACAAAATATACATTTGAATAGGACAACAATTAAATGATGTGACGTTTACCATTTAACTCTAAATAGAATGGAAAATGTCTTGCTGGGAGCCCAGTCATTGACTTTTGTGGTGCCTTTATAGTTTGCGTTAAGAATCGTATGTATATATACTTAACATGTTTTTATTTATAAACATGAACATTTGCTTTGAAATCACCAAGCCAGTTGTTATCATATATAATTAGGAATCCTCTATACATTTAAATGCTTTTATTTATAAACATGACCATATGCTTTGAAATCTCCAAATCTCTTTTCTCATATATAACAGGCAGCAGTCTGTTTAAAACATAAATTCATGGGTATATACAAGTAAAAGTCTGAGTTACTGTTATTACCAATATGTGTCAGCATAGTTACAATATTAAGCTAATTATAATGACTGAGAAAATTCTAGTTCTTCAAGATGAAAATTTCTTTCATAAATTTCTCATGAAATGAAAGCACAACAAAAGTGCTCCCTGATGCAGGCTGTTACAAATGACAGATGTCATAATCCAGGTTTTGAATAAAGATGCACTGTCAGACTTAACTATTACCATTAAACTAAACAGATTTTTACCTAACAGTAATGTCCCCAGAAATGTGTGCCTAGCTAGTAGATTTAATTTTCTTCTGCAATGAAAACAAAATTCACATGTGCAGTGACATCCTTTATAAATTATTTTTATACATCGTTTTCTGGTCCTAACATCTAAACAGTAGCTCACTCTGCTGAATCTCAGTTTCTTTCATTCCTCATTCCTAATTGAATTATATCCTGCATGAATGAAAGCTATCCAGAGCTGAGATACCACTTGAAAGGATGTATTGTTTTGCTCCCTAACTCCCAAACCCATTGTGGCAACTTGTGTCATTGGCTCACTTGTGTGGGTGCTTCAGTACACGAACTGAACTCCCAGCTACAGTGCAATCACTGTTTGGTAGGCTTGTGCTCCAACTTTTGGATGTTATCCATTGTTACACCTGGCCTTCTAAGGTGAGAGCTGTGCAGCGGCCAATAAAATACTTTCTGTATCACCCAGGATAAGGGAGCTGATATTAGCCAATCACATCCATCTTTTCCAACTGAATCGTTTGGTATCTCAGCCACTAGTCGAACCCCAGTAATCTGAAATACAGTCTGGTCTACATCAATTTGCTCCATGGAACTGGCTAATATCCTTTAGGAATTTTCTAAGGAAATTAGTTGTCCTGCATTTATGTAACAAATCTAGCAGCAGTGGCATCAGGCCCTGATCCAAAATAAATGTAACATAGAAAGACAAATTTGTCTTGCCTAATTGTTCATTTGCAGTATACCTCAATGTGTTGTGTTTAAATAATATAATCTACTCATATGCTGCATAACTTTGGGTACATCAAAAAAATCTGGGAAATGCTGTTCACTGCAACTGAGATCCACTATGTATACTCATTTCACAGAGCCTAACATCACACTAATTCAATTGCAAAGGCTACTAAATGTCAAATTGAGGTCACCCATTCTTGCAATACATGCACCTGAGCTGCCTAATTTATGAGCAGCTGTGAAAGTGAGAGGATCCACTGTATTCTCACGTGGCAAGATTTATCCCACATCACTTACTGTACTATTTTTACCACAAATGTGCTGCACCCTGGAAATAAGAGTAGTTTCAGTGCTCAGCCGATAATCTCAAAGCCCTTAGTCAACAAAGGCTGCAATTAACTGAAAATTACTACAACAAAATATTTGACATCTTCTTATCCTTTCAAATAGAATCTGCTCTCTCACACAAGGTAGCTTATGCGAGAAATAGACCTAGGGTGGCTGCAAAGCTGACCGGCAGTAAAATGTCTGTCTCAGTCTTTCTCTGAGGTGCACCAACCTCAGGGTACACAAACTCACTACTTTATTTATTTATTTATTTTATTTGACATTTGTTGACCGGGTTGGTCCAGCTGGGCAGCAGCCCTTTTTCAGTGAAGACCCAGGGAGAAAAGCTCCACAAATACAAAGATGCTCTAATTTATGACTACAAAAGACAGAATACATAGATATGTAGAACAAGGTTAAAAAATTAACAATTAACAATAATACAAATTAGAGATAAGATATGTGGTTGCTAATAACTTCTAAAAATCAGTAATGTACAGCCTGTTACAGTACAGAGTAAATGTTACATAAATTAGAAAAAAATTATACATGCAAAAATGGACTGTACAGATGAGCAAGCAGGAAAACAGGAACATAGAACAACTTAGAACAACCCTGGGCCAATATGCTTGAGCAGCTGTTAACTTGAGCTTGGGTGTTCCAAACAAGGGTCTGTAAGCCATGTAAATGCAACTTGCTAAACTAACAAACAATGTTCTGTGCCATATCCATCTCTTTTGACTTGCTGACAATGGTTGTTCTAAAATGAAATTAATTGATCAGGGCAAGAATAATATTGTGTTCCACCAAGATCTTTAGGAGTTCTGTGTATCTTTAAATCCCCCTGTTCGGCTAGTGTTTAGAGTTTGGTGCTGACAGTGTCACAGCCTGGGTTAACCTCCTACAGAGGGAGTTTTGATGAATTGTATGGTAGCTGGTACAAAGGATTGAGGCTATGAGCTGTTTATGAGCTACTTCCTGCTATAGAAGTTTAGGTTAGGGATTAGCATAATGATTAAGGTGTTTAGCTCACAAATACTACATAGAGGGTTTGAGTCTCACATCGGGAAACATGACTAAGCTTGAAAACTCATCCCCCTTAATGCACATCAGCCTACTAATCACCGTGAACCTAAAGGATGCTCAATTGAGCATGTTTTTCTCCGAGTGGACTTCATAACAAAATAAATAAATAGACAGCCTGCCCTTGTATCAGTGCTGCAAAACTATCTGATATGTTTTTTTGCTGTGAGCATTTACTATATGGGTGCCCTTTCTATGATTCATTGTTGATATTAGTTGCTTTTGATCCCTTCAGATTTTTCTTTTTTTTTCAGAATCTTCCTTCTGCCATTATAGTTAAGTTAGGGCCTAGTTCATTTGCCTAGTAAACAAAATAAATAAATAACAGAAAACTGTACTAAACTGATTGTTCACAGTTGTTGTTAAGCAAAGTAGTGAAACCCAGTAGGTGCGTTTATATTATGAACATAGTGAGAGGTATGTGTCACAATTTTTGTCATCACAGATGCAAAAAAAAGACAAACAAACTAACAAAAATGCCACTGATACCTAGCAACTACTCTACCTGCCCCATTTTGAGATTGACTGAGTATTGTTTGCTTAGATTATTAAAATATAGGTAAAATGTCTACATTTACATGCATAGAAAAAAAAATATAGACATGGCCAGAAAACCATTATAAATGTAACATAGCAACTGGATGAACACTTTGCTGCCATGCTGCTGATGATAAAGGTCTAACAGTAAGAATACTAAGATCTAACAATTTGTCTTGAAGTACTTCGCTGTATTACAGCAAAAAACTTATATTTTGTAGATTTAATGAGAAATCCGAGGCTGAGACTGAAATAGGTCAAGTGGGATAAGTGTTCTATCACAGTTAACAAATTCAAAATAAAAAAATAATTTAGGACTATGTTTAGAATTTCTGGAAATAAAGCTACCTTAAAAACATGTTTCCCTTTAAAAATGTTGTCATTTTATATACTTACTGTGGGGCTTATAGTTTTCAGAGATTAACAGCTTCATTAGGCATGGTCTGTAAAATTACATTGTAAAAAAAAAATTCAGTACTCAGTATATAATTTCAAAACCTTTAGGAAACAAAGGCTGCAATTAACTGTAAATGAATACAGCAAAATATCTGATATCTTCTTATCCTTCCAGGACAGAGTCTGCTGTCACACAAGATAACTTATGCAAGAAATAGAGCTATGGAAAGCTCCAGAGCTTATGTTGTCCTTCAGTACACACACACACACACACACACACACACACACACACACACACACACACACATAGACACACACACACACACACACACACACACACACACACACATATATATATATATATATGGTTCTACCTGACATAGCCGAAACCACACAACACCGACAACCACATCACCGACACCACATATTCGACAGTCCATACACTGCACACACCACAATAACAATTATTAAAAACAAAACACATCCCCATTCCACAAACCACACACACAACACAAGCACACCAAAATCCTTACAAGCCCACACTAAACCTTACCCTAACCCCCCCTAACCTAACTCATTAAGCTTCTTACCCCGCCTCCCCTACCCTAACTCACTTAACCCACCCTAACTCACTTAACCCACCCCTATCGCTCCTAACCCTAACTCACTTAACCCACCCCTATCCCCACAGACCGTCAATCTCCACACTTACCTGCCGCACCCGAGCGTCCCGTACTACCGCATACTCACACAGCCTTTCCCCATGTCGGCATCCTCGGCGTTGGTGTTGTCATCCGTCGTGTCGGTCTTCTGCATTGTCGATGTTCTGCAACCCGGTCTTCTGCGCTGTCGTCAGGTAGAACCATATATATATATATATATATATATATATATATATATATAAACAGATGGCACTGGGCATCTACACCAACACCTGTTTGTACGACATCATTTGATCGATGCACATAGATGGTGGACAGGTGTGCAAGATCGACAGTTCATGCGTAGGAGAATTTTCCTTTCCTCAGGGGTTGTGTGATCTTGGAGTTACTATATTATTGCTATTAACTAATCTGCACAGGTAACTGATTTGTTTGCAGTTAAAAGCATTCTGTAGAGTCTCCTTGCTCCTTTATCTGTTTAAAAACTTTCATTTTGTGGCTCACTGCTGTCATAAAGATTTCTGTAGTGTTTACTGTCTTCTAAAAGAGTGTAGGCTAATAGCTTTAGTATTGGTCCCCACTCTCCCTCCCTGTTGGTGTCTTGTTGTTATACTTGGTGGCTTTGCAGTTGCCCACCCCTACTGTAAATTTGATCTGGGAAACTCCTCCCAGTCTAGTGTTATTAGTTAATTCGACCTAATACAGAGAGAACATCTGAGAAGGCCTTATGTTCCTCCTTTCTCCCTTTCTTTTAAAAAAAAAAAATTGCCTGAATCTCCTTGTGTTCTGACTGTGCTTCTCAAACATTGTGGAAATACAGAGTATATTTTAGTGCATTTATTAAAACTGTATTTGCCTTAATATTGTTACAACTCAAGTGCTCTAGGTTGCACTGCATCTGAATTGTTTGTGTGTTTTAACTGCTTTTCTGAATATATAGACTTTTCTGTATATGTAGACTAGCTACTTATTCTACTGTATTACTACCTCTTAAATCGTTTTTCAGTTGTGCACTTGCCTTGCTTCATTTAAAAAGTTTTTAATTTTTTGTAGCGTTTTAATTGCATTTACTGTTTAGGACTACACACTCAAGTGCATTAGCCTTTTCTATGTTTATTTACTGTGTTATTGCATTGTTTAGCCTGTTTTAACCAAAATAAAAATATATCTTATTTGCTCGTTTCCTACCTTTCCTAGCCAGTATAGTCTGTATCCCAGGCTTTGCTTGCCTCAGGACTTTATTTTCTGTGTTCAGAGCTATCCAGACCTTGCTGTGGTAGAGGGAAGTCCTATTGCTTACCAGTGGGAGTGATGAGCATTGTACTGCCTATCTAACACTAGAGGAGTGGTTTCCAGCTTTGAAATTGTAATTTTATTAGTCTGTTTAGGCTGATTTCTATCCCTTTCAACATTCTAGCTTAAAAACACGTGTTTGTGCATTTTTCACATCGTGCAGTACTGCGGGTTTACTGTTAAACTATTCCACGTGCCAGAAAGTCTGCTCTTCAAATTTTCCCTTAGAACTAACTGGTTTCTCAGTAGTAGCACTAAAATCTGAACCACTGTGACTAGCACTTGCTCTAGAACCTGCTGGAAAACACTAGGAAGCCTGAAACTGATACAAGCACTCAACTCTCTTTGTCAATAAGGAGAAATTAATCGTAGGCACTAAACAGTCTATAATTGACACTGCGGTGGTGGTGCTGCATTAGCACTGTCGCCTCACAGTAAGACGTTGTCCTGTTCGATTCTCAGCTAAAGCGTCTTCTGTCTGGAGACATGCGTGAATGGGTGTACCTTCGTTGAAGGTTGTGCTTCAGGGCTGGCAACTCGGCATGTAAAAATCTACTGCCAATCATTAGCGGACAGTGTTCCACTGTGGCGACCCCTAACTGGGAAAAGCCGAAAGACACAACAACAACTAAACAGTCTATAATTGCAAAGTACCTTGCAAAGGTAAGGGAAAACAGCTCTACTACTTTACAAAGAAAGAACCTAAACAAGCATGTCCAAGGGTCAGCTTCCGGTGATTTCTCCTGTCCAACTGGTGAATCTGGGCATAATGGGGCAATGCAGCAACTGCCTCATGTGCACAGACAACCCTCTCCTCCTAACACCCAACACTACAACCTGTGAGAGATGCACTTACATAGCCAAATTGGAAGCAAAGCTCTCCAGCCAAGATTGTGCTAGACAGTCAAGAACACCTGCACTACACCTCAAGCAACACATAGCCCTTCAAAACTCACACCATCAACACCCACACATAGCAACACTAAACCCACAAATGTGGAGGCCCTTAACATTAACCTGCCCAAACAACAAGGACCTCCGAAGCTGAAATGCAAACAAACACCAGTCACAACCACAGTGACACATAGCTCACAACACCAGTGTGCCACCCAACAACAGCCCCTAAGGCAAAACAATGTACCCAACACTTTAGTCATAGGTGACTCTATAGTCAGGCACACTGATGTCCCACTCACCAGGCTGAACAAGGAGAAAATTACAGTCAGCTGCCTGTCGGGTGCCAGGATCCGCCACATAACGCATGCACTCAAGTCACTCCACAACAAGTACAAATACAACTTTGTCATTGTCATGTTGAAGTGAATGACTTGAGACGTACCTCCCTGGACTACATGAAAAGAGACATGGAAGAGCTCTCAAATCATGTGGCCCAGGCAGGTATGACCCTAGCCCTGAGTAGCATCCTGCCTTCACCCAGAATGATACCACAGTGTAAGGACAAAATGATTGACTTCAACAATTGGCTAAGCTTCTGGTGTCATTCAAAGGGGATTCAGTACCTGTCTGCCTGGGAAGACATGATCAACAAACCACGATGCTTTGCCAGAGATGGTCTGCACCTGTCACCCCTGGGATTCAGGTTACTGGCTAAAGCTCTTGCCACCCCCATAGCACCTTTTTTAGGCAAGGTTCAAAGGACAAAACCACCACCGTAACAGATACAAGCATGCAAAATGTGAAGGTAATGCTACTCAATGCTAGAAGTCTAAACCTAAAAAAACTCTGTCGAGGCACTCCTAAAAATGGAGAACATCGATATCTGTGCAGTAACTGAGACCTGGTTCAAGGCTCCAGAGAGCATCCCTGCAATACCAGGCTACAACTCTTACCATACTTTTCAGCCACCAAACCAAGACCGAAACACTAAAGGTGGGAGTGTCCATATTCACCAAGGATATTCACACCTCCAGGCTAGTTGCCCAACACAATGCATCTGAAATTCTCCAGGTGCAACTAACACTAGGTAAGACTGCAGTCCAAATTGTAGCTTGCTACAGATCCCCCACCATTCCCCAAGATTCTCACTACACCTTTCTAAACATACGGGAAAATATTAAGATACAATGAAACACCTTAATACTGGGTGATTTCAACTACCCTACCATTAACTGGGAAAACTGCATGGGTACAAACACCTTTTCCCAATGGTTCTTGGAATTCATAAATTCCAACACCCTGGATCAACTAATCCATTGTCCCACCAGGGGCTCCAATATCCTAGACCTGGTCATTACCAACATGGGAGATGGATGCTCCACACCAGTGGTCACCCCCTCATTGGTTAGGTCTGACCATAAGCAAATCACACTTGACATCCACTTCCCACCCCCACCCCCCAGTAAGGAAACCTCCTAAAAAATTTCTCCAAAGCCAACTTCATGCTGCTCAAGTCAAAAGTGACAAACTTCATGACACTCATGCAGACGGGATCTGAAAGTTCGACTGCTGAATCCTACACTAAGGCACTGTACGAGCACATCTACTCATGCATGAATCGTGTCATCCCAAATAGAACCAAGATGCTCTCCTCCCAGAAAAGAAAGCCAATCTGGTAGTCCCCAGCTATAAACAAACTATACAACAGAAGAAAGAAACTGTTGTAGAAAAGAGGAAAATCCCAGGATGCAAAAAACTCCCTTACCAACCTCAGTAAGAAGCTGAGATCCCTCATAAAATCCTCAAAAGCTAGTTACGAAAATAAAATTACCAAAGATTCCAAAGACAACCACAAGGCATTCTATAGTTATGTCAAGAATCTAAATGGCAATGCTCAGATCTGCTCTGAGCTACAACAGAATGGCATTAAATATACTGATCCCAAGGATATTGCCAATATTCTGACAGATCAATTTAGTACCAACTTCACCCCCCTCTCACCCCCTAAAGGGCACATCTCAATACCAAAAGATTGCCAAATTCTGGTAATCACGGCCACACAGGTAGAAACTGCACTCTCCAAAGCTAAGAATACAGCATCCATGGAACCAGATGACATCCGGGCTGTGTACTACATGAGCTGCAAAATGAATTGGCACCTCACCTAAGTGTCATGTTTAATCTTAGCCTCACCTCAGGCTTCGTGCCCACTGAGTGGTGCACAGCTACAGTTATCCCACTCCACAAGGGGGGATCCACCTTGGATCCTGGGAACTACCGTCCTATCAGTCTGATGAGCCTGATTTGCAAGGGCATGGAACGCATTATCATGGAACTTATAAACAAAGATAATGACAACCTTCAAACACTGGACCCCACCCAGTTTGGGTTTGTGAAGGGCCGATCTTGTCTTCTAAACCTGATTGACTTCTTTGAATCAGTCTCCAGAGCTGTGGACAATGGTAAGGCAGTCCACATATCCCATCTGGACCTCGCCAAGGCCTTTGACACCATCTCCCATTCTGGAATCATAGATAAACTTACTAAGCTGGGCATAAATCCCTACGTCACTCGATGAGTTGCCAACTGGCTTACTGACAGAACCCAGACTGTAAAAGCAGCCAACTCCAAATCCAGCTCCAGACAAGTGACAAGTGGAGTACCTCAGGGTTCAGTCCTCGGACCGCTCTCATTTGGCATCTACTTCTCTGAAGTACAGGCCAACACTAAGGGACTCTGGCTAACAAAGTTCACAGATTACTGCAAACTGGGAGCCATTACTGAATCCCCAAATGATGTGGATGTTCTACAAAAAGGCCTTATAGAAACAGATTCTTGGTGCCAGAGCCATGGGCTCAAGCTTGATGCCAAGAAATGTATAGTTATCCCCTTTGGAAAAAACATGTACCCATGAATTACCACATAGGTGGCAGTACACTAAACATTGAAAGTGTGATGAGAGACTTAGGGACACAGGTGGACAGTGGTCTCACCTTCGATAACCACATCGCCACAACAGTTAGAAAATCCTTCTATGTGGCACACCTCATCGCTAAGGGCTTTTCATCCAGAAAAAGGAGGTCATTTTCCCACTGTACTCATCCCTCATTAGACCCATTATAGAGTATAATGCCCCATTTGGTATGTACCTCACAAGACATCTGCAACAGCTGGAAAGGCCACAGTAATACCTCACTAAAAGAATCACAGGCCTAAAGCAGATGCCATATGCTGACCATCTAAAAAAACTCCAGCTATACTCTGAGGCATATCGTTTACTCAGAGGCAATCTCTGCCACATGCTCCAGGGATCTAAACCTTGTCATCACAATGAACAAAACATGCTGGAGGGATAGGTTCCTGACCCAGAGACTCCCCATACTCTGGAATAGACTGCCCATACACATCAAGCAGAGCGCATCCTTAACCCTCTTCAAAAGGAACCTTGACGATTGGATGGGAGATAGGAAATTCACCCTGGGGATCATGTCAGTAACCCTGCTAGACAGGGGTCCCGAGAAATAAATATTGTGGGAAGAAATATCCAGGGAATTGTTATGTTGTTATGGCTAGGCTTGTATAGGCCCTAGGGCTGATAGCCTAGTACCAACCTATGAACCTATGAATATATATATATATATATATATATATATATATATATATATATATATATATATATATAATATGCACGGGGTGTGGGGCATAGGAGGGATTGCTCCCCCCTCCCCCCCCGCAAAACACTTGTGGTTGGTTTGGTCTGCTCTAGGATAGTTCCTGGAGCATACACAAAATGACATTTGCAATTTCTACGTTTTCATGTTATTTTGTGTGTTAGCGTCAATGCACAATTGATCTAGTATATATGTATATAGATTGGTAGATATAAATAAATATATATATATATATATATATATATATATATATATATATATATATATATAGAAAATGCAGTTGTCTCACAAACACAAACTACCAGTTCAGCTGATTGTGTAAGTCAGTGTGAACTTCCAATAAAATATAGTACTAAAATAGCCAAGGTAACATTTCTTTAAAAAAATTTCACTTCAGCTGGTAAAATAATATATTACCAAGCTAGCCAAATTAATATTTAATTAAAAATGACAGTTATCACTTCCTAAAGTAAAAAATAATTTTTCAGTGAGATCACCTGTTTCACATGAAGGAAAAGACCATCTAACAAAGTCACACTTCTTAAAATGGTGAACATTGCACCAAACCCAAAATTATAGCATATCATAGTCACTGGCACTCCTGTCTCACCACAGAAGATTTTTTACAACCCTCAAAATTTGACAGGGGAGTCATGCTGTGGAGGAAATACTTTGGATGTAGTGCATCTTTCTCATTTCAACCAGTAACATTAAAAGCAATAAACAAGCTTCTGAATGTGGTCCTGCTTCATAACTCAAATGCTGTTAGCACCACTTGTCTTCCCCGTTAACTTATATATTTAACCTTTGTCTCACACATGGGGAAATTCCTGGAGTTTGGAAACCTGCACCCCATAGTTCATTTCCTATTAACTACTATACTACAAATTCAGTGCCTGCTTACAGGTACTTTTCCCTATTTCCCATACTTGGTAAACTATTACAAAAAATGTTCTGCCAATTTAAAAACTATTTACTGTTTTTATTTCCATTGTAGGGGGCTATCTATCACAATATAGATTCAAGGAACCTGACAGGGGTAATGTTTGTGAATGTAAGTGAAGCACTGGGCTCTGTTTTCCATTCTCTGTTACTCACTGAGATTGCTTCCCATGGACTAGACAGGAAATCTTCAAAGTGGTTTACTACTTAATGTAGAAGCTGATTTTTACTACTTGCAAGCAAGGTAAAACCTTTCCTCCTTAGAAAGTATTCTGGGAGGTGTTTCCATGCTTTCAAGTGTACCTCATTATGAGTAACGTACCTCAGTTGGCTGTTTAAAAAGATTATATTCCTCACAGTTCCACACTGAAAGAGTCTGTCACACATTCAGTGTTAGAAATTTTTTAACTGATATCCATGGTAAAAAGAAATGAATCATATTAATTCATTAAAATATTTTTATAAGCCAACATATTTCAAACACCCTATAAATCTCCCATTTGAAGTTGTTACTAAGTCATTAGTATGTGTTCCACATTTTGCCCATTTGTTCCACATTATGAGGGCTAGTGTTCTTCATTTTGGAGATGGAAGGTTGAGAGCTAAGGCTGCTTCACATATAATTATTTGGGTTCCTATCAGCATTTCGAATGTTGAAAACGCTGAACTTAATTTCATCTAACTGAAATGTTTGAAATCTCAGAAGAGCGAACTGACGGAACATTGATTTTGCTATTTCCTCCACTGTGGTGCGGTCTCAAAATTGTTATATTTAAGTAGGGGGTGTGGGAGGCGAAGCCCCCCACTTCTGTTAGTGTTTAAAGTAGTAATTTTATTTTTTTTTGCACGGAACACCAATTTCTTTCCCTGGGAAAGAAATCAATGTTCCATCAGTTCACTCTTTTGAGATTTTGAACATTTCAGTTCGATGAAATTGTATTCAGCATTTTCAGCATTTGATATGCTGATATAGACCCAATTATTTAGTCCAATGCTGTTTACCTTATTCATAAATACCTTTCTGTATCATATTAACCAGTTTACAACTAAGGTATAAGACAGTCAGGTCCTTCTGCTTCTAGAAAAGGATGTTTTACAGCAAATAATTTATCTGTCCTCTGTATTCAATTGGCTTCCAAACAGTACATTCAAATTAAGTTTAACAGAACAAGAATTAACACAGTTTAGGATACCAGCCATAATGAGAAAAAAATAATGGGCAATGCCTTGTCCTACAGGCTCAGGCAAAGAAATAGAGGCTGCCTTTATACACCTTAGTTTTAGTTTAAACACCTGTTTTAAGGGTAAGTCCAAATCTTTCCTGCTCCTTACACAACAGTAAAGCCTGGGAAAAACTTTAGCCTCTATTTCTATGTCTGAGCCTATAGGCTATAGGGCAAGGCAGAGTATAGCTATTTATATTCCACCCAGCAATAACACCAACTCAATTGAGGAAATACTTCACTGGATTTCCTCAACTTTCCCTCAAGAAACTATCATTATGGGAGATTTGGTTCTCTTACAACTCTGAAAATCCTACCAATTTCATCAACCTACATAGCTTCACTCAGGTTATCCAAAAATCAACTAGAACTGACAAAACCACTAAAAGACAATCCACACTGGATTGGTTCCTTACAAACAAACCTTCATTAACCTTCCAATCAGGCTGTCTCCTCGATAGCATTAGTGATCATCTCCCATCCTGCTTGATCAGACATCATCTCAATCCCTCCAGACAAACCTCTTTCCATCTTATTTGTAACAAAAAGAACTTCAATACACAAATATTTCTTTCACTATTACAACTCTGTGATTGGACACCACTGAAAACTCTTCCCCTCGACACTGCTGTACACCACTTTAACACCACCTTCCTCGATATCCTAAATAGGCCGGCCCCCTGCAGAACTGCTACAATAAAATCTCACTATGCACCATGGTTAACAAAGGCCACTAAAAATTTATTAAAGCAAAGAGACAATTCCTAGACACTCTGGCAAACCAGCAAAAATCAAGCCAACCGACATCAATACAAACAGCTTTGAAACAAAGCCAAGTCCCAAGCTAAACTTAAAGAAAAAAGTTCCTACACCAACATTCAGCTACAGCACCACAACAATCACAGGAAATTCTTGTGCACCATACAAACTTCTTCAACCCAGTAATACTTCCACCCTACCCCCTCATCTACTTCCAACACTGTCAGTATTGCTTCACAATTCAACACTTTCTTTACAAGTTCCATTTGCTCTCTTACAAACTCTCAGCTCAGTACTCCTCCAACTATCCCAGCACTACCTAGCAACACCAGTAACACTTTCTTCTTCAAATCTGTCCAAACTGTCACCATAAAAAAATTACTCTCCAAACTCAAACCCACAACCCTTGCAGCTGATAGCCTCCCTACAGAATACCTAAAAATAGCAGCAGATGCTATTGCCTATCCCATTGCTATTCTGATCAACCATTCTATGAACATTATATCCCAAAAAAACTGGAAAATATATTGTCCCCCTGCACAAAGGGGGTAACAACACCAAGCAATCTAACTACAGACCCATCACTATCCTACCACCCATCTAAAGATCTAGAAAAATATATCCACAGGCAGCTTCTAAACTACCTTTTATCCAATAACCTCTTACCACTCACATAAGTAACTTAATTATCCTAACTTGTTCTGTCCTAACTAGTTATATTCTAAGTATGTAATCCACTTTATCCTTGATATTGTACTCTAATACTGTACTCTGATTTTAAATTGCCAACTGCAACCCTTCTATTTATTGTACTAATCATGCTGATCTATTGTACTGTATTGTATGTTATGTATTGTGTGTATTGTTTATATTATGTATGTATTTTTCATTTCAGTGTAGATCTTTTCTCCCCAGGCCTCCACTGAAAATGGGCTCACTATGGCCTAGTGGACCATTCTGCTAAACAAATGCAAATAAATAAATAAATAAATAAATAAATCTAACACACAGCACAGGTTCCATCTACACCACAGTACCACAACTGCCCACCTAAGTTTCACTAATACAATAAACCAACACAGAAATAATGGGCAACTAGTATCTTCCATCTTCTTGGATTTCTTCAAAGCCTTTGATACTGTTTCCCACCAAAAAACTAGTTGAAGAACATGCTACCCTAAAACTTACCCCTCTTCACTTACTTGGTTCCATAGTTACTTACCTGTCCAACAGCAAGCTGTCAAATGGCAAAAGGAACTCTCTTCTCTATTGTCTGCCAACATGGGAATGCCCAAAGGCTCTCTCCTAGGTCCCGTTCTTTTTAGTATTTTTACCAACAAACTCCACTCATCTACTCCTCCCACCTCTATCATTCAATATGCAAATGACTCAACTCTTAGCTGTGCTGCACCCTCCCTAAAATAACTTGTATCCACAACACAACAGTCCTTCTCAGCAGTTGAGTCATGGCTATCTGATTCACAACTAATTCAGAACCCCTCCAAGACTAAACTGATGTTCTTTCACCCCAGCAAACCACAAAATTCCCCTTCTCCATTCCAAATGCATTCCTCCAACAACACCATAGTATCAGCTGTCAGCCAAACAAAATTATTACGTGTACTAATCAACAATAGTTTAAAATTCGACCTACACATAATGCAATCCATCAGGAAGACACACATTAAACTAGGCTCATTGTATAGAAGCCTTTCCTCACTAATAATACAAGACAGGATATAGCCTGCACACATCAACTTTCCACCCTACTATACACCTCTCCTGTCTTCACAAACCTAAGTAAAACTGACCTAGCCAAACTTGAAACCTGCTATAATAAAATCTCTATTAACATGCCACATAGGTCTCACCACTGCTCTGCCTTAGGTCAACTAAACGGGCTAGAACTACCCCACAACTTACACTCAACTGACTACTGCTCGCAGAGTAGTACATCAAACTGATAAAACCACCACCCTTCAAGAAATGCTCCAACCTTATACTATCACTCATTCTCTCTGATCCTCCAACAATTACAGGTCTCCAAATCCAACAATAAAGCTGGTGACTCTCTCTACTCTAACTACATCTCCAAAATATAGAATGCCATCCCTCAGGCCATCTTAATCACTATCAACGCATCTCACTTTAAAAAACTCCTAAAAGAATTTCTCAGTAACAATTAGCTTTGCTCATGTAATGGTCCTGGTTACATTAATTCCTTATCTGCCAACTCTCAAAAGCCCATATTCTACACAACTAGTTATAACTTTGTACGTTCTACCTTCCCACCTTTCCTCCCTCCCATTCCCCTAAATTATCCTGCTAACTCCTCTTCTCTTACAAGACTGCTTCTAGTATTTATAACTCCCCTCTGTCCCCTCACCTGTTGACCTATACTCAACCATTACTCTTTCTCTGTCCTGATTTTCTTTCTCCCTCCTCCACCCTTTTTCTTCCCAACCCCCCCTCTTCTGTACTCTTCTATCAGCCTCCCTATATCTCAAGTATCATTGTATGTACCCATCATCAATACCTTGCCCCCCCCCCAATGGATGACTGTCAATTTACTCAAATACTGTAGACTGAAATAAGTATATTTACTCATAGATGATGAGTACGTGCAACATGTAATATTATGCAATCAATCTAATCTCTGTCACTCATTATGCATTTACTACTTGCCCACTTCAGGCCTTTTTTATGTTTTGTTAAAACTTTTTTTCTTATGTAATGTTACAATTTTTTTAATCTTTCATTAAAAATTTTTGTGAAAATGATTTGTAATTATTCTGTGGAGCTTTTTTCCCCAGGCCTCCACTGAAAATGGGCTTTCACCCAGTCGGACTATCCCGGTAGACAAAAGTAATAAATAAATAAATTGTAATTGCATGTACTGCCACTTCTTTTATACTCCAAAACTAACTAGAACTAACTATAATTCTTATTAGCTTATGCTCCAGCCTCCCTAATAAAGTGCATCACTGCTTTACCCGAGCAAATGCTGATTGGTTCTATGGCTAGAGCACTGCTCAAGTATAAGACAACTATTTTATACTCGCCCTATCTCTAGAACTTTCTGCTCATACACAAGTGGCCTGTCATCTACTCATTTCCCACAACTCTCAGTTTGCTGGCAGTAAAACTCCTATAATCCATACCACTAAGCACTCCTGAGCTCACCACCAGCCTATGCTAATGTCTTTGGTCACATTGGCATCGGACTAGCCTGGGTCATACCAGGTCAGTAGAGTGGGTGAACTTAATATAACACAAGTGCACAACTACCCATGGCAGCCCTTGCATCTCTTGAGAACGTGCTGTCATTAGCTGGTTGATTTTTTGGTCTGTTTTATTTAGTGGTTTACATTTAACATCATATTCTAATACCTTTTATTCTTATTTATCTATTAGCTCCAGCTACAAGAATAAAAGTACATATAGTTTCACAGTGTAAGCATGTAATCTGTTTATATTTGTACATATGTCACTATAAATCTATCAGATTTTTATACCATCAGGAAAGAGCTATAACAATTGGTCTACCAGTTTAACATAGAGCTGGCTGTTAGTAACTATATTTAGAGGTGATGGTGCTATGGTTGAGTTTTAACATGAAACATAATAGTTTTATATTACATATGTGGCTTCCATGTTGTAGCATATACCTAGCATTCTTTGTTACTGATAATTTATATAAAGTGATTGATGCCATCATTTTGTGGCCATTATTCCCTGTAAGATGTCTGATGTTGCATCTTTTTCTTGTAATGGGTTCAGGGCTGAAAATGGTACTTGTGTCTGGCCTATCTATCAGCTAAACATAAACAAGTGAATAAATAAGTGAATGTGAATTTTTCGAGTAATGTTGGGAGATGCACAAAGTTTGCAGACAGTACTAATAATAATGGTGTTTCATTTTACAGAAAACATAAAGCTGTTTTGTTTCAGAATAATGCACACATCGTCACTGAAGGATACAACAAGAAAATCAGTGTTTGTTTTATTTTCAGGATGTACAATAAATAAATAGTGCTCCTAATGTTTCATTTTAAGGTTATAAGGTTATTAGTTAAAAATAGATTCTATCATATTCAATGAAAATATGCATTTTGTTTGCCTAACGCCACACCATTTTCTGCTAGTATTGCAGCTAAAACTATCTTGGATTCACAGCAAAAAAAAAAATACAACCCTACTTTCATTTCACAAATGACTTTACCTTCTATAGACACTACAACTGAATGTATTCCAAGCAACTTTCGGGGGAGGATAGGTTGGTGACAAAAATTTTCCTGTCTTATACTCATCCCACTGCGATGAGTGAGAAATCCCAAGTAGGCCTTTAACCCAGTTAATGTCGTCAGTCACAAACTATCACAGAGCAAGACCTGGAAGAATTCCAAGCCACTATCAACAGCTTATGACTTGGAGGCCTGCTCTGCTTTATTCATTTCAGACTGACCGATTAATCATGTCAACAACATACGAATGAGTCATACATTACTGTAACTCAATGGTATTACTTTACTAAAAAAGACTACTCGTTCTGTTCTGGAATGTTAAAATTATGCTTGCTATGGTCAACTTGAATACTGATGCAAGACAACTAATTGTAATACTGTCAATTGTACAGATATACTCAGCTATTGCCAAGCTAAATGACTGAAAGTAAACTGTAAAGGCTATGCATTTAAATTTATTTGGCAAAGTGTGTTTTTATTTCAACATCTCTCTTTACCCTCAAATACAAGTAAGTACTTTTTATACCAGAACTAAAATGGTGGCACACTTTCTGCATTAGATTATTCATTTTTCTTGCTGTGTCCATCCATGCCTTTCATATGCTGTCCTTCTTTGCTTGCGCTGACTTAATTATCATTTACTCATTAGCTACATCTATTTATTATGTTCCATGTTTAGCTTTACCTTTCGATAATATAACCCCATCCAAGATTTACCATAGTTGTGCATGAATATTCATATTCTCAGCATATCTGTTCGGACTTCTGACATGTCTTTCTTTTCTATAGTTCTTGCATTCATTCATTTTCATCATCCTTTATTGGCATGGCTATTGAGTATCCACTACTTTATCTACCTGTTATTGAAACTCTATTCATCTTCTGTGCATGCCTGCTTTACTTCTATATGGACTTTTGACTCACTTTACTCATACTGTTTCTTTATCAGCGCTTCCAACTATGTTTGCTACTGTGTTAAAGAAAAAAATAACTATAGATGTTGGAGTGACTGGATGAATGTCTAAGACTTCTAACATCAATTCCTGGAACAGCAAGACAGAATGCGTGAATGTGGAGGATAAGTATACAAAGTCCAAGATTACTGGGTCTTGTAGTGTTCCCTTTCCAGCTGTTCTCCTTTTGAATCACCATGTATTTGTTTATTTATTCATTTATTTTTTACCATAATTTTTGCATGACACACTATTAACTGACATGTGCATCTTCAAGCAATGCAGTCCTAAAATCCAGCATTGGCATATTTTATATATAATTCTGCCATGTTTGTCAATTAGCAATGCCCTCTTATTAAGCATATACCAGAAAGTGACAAAGGAAGAAAGAAAGACTGCTGCTGGTCTCTTCTCTCATTCCTGGCCAGTTACCAACTAGACTTTGTCAATGAGATAGACAATGTTTCTTACCAGACACATACCAGTGATATGCAGTGCAAGTCAATTCTTATTTTTATGAATTTTGCAGTCATTGGATTTATCTAATTGGATAGTAATGTTGTGCTCAGGAGCTTCACTAGGGACAACTGAGCATATCCTGAACCTTCTTATGTTATCCATTTTTAGTTTTATAATGCACCATTTTTTCTGTCTCCTTCTCTCTCTCTCTGTCTCTCCATGCCATCCTCATTTCTACTACTCGTGCTTCCAAGGCAGGGATGCGAATTGTGAAGCGATTTACACATACCAGCTATGCTTGGTCCTGGGGATGAAACCCAACAAGTGAAATATGTTGGTCAGGTATGAATACATTCTTCTATAACCTTTAAAGCCCCACCATAGATCGTTGATGTTCTGTAATATTTCTTTTGATGTACAGAACAAACATGGAGTCCCCAGCTTCATGGTATTGAGAGATGAAGCCCTATGAACCTGATGATCTGAATTCAGACAGTGGCATAGATGTTGGAAGAGATAGGGCAGGGATGATGTGAGTTGTGACCACTGTCAGCTCACCCAACCTACGGGGATAGAGAAATAGATCTGAATCACTACTTGAGTGACACCTAGAGGGAGCATTAGATGTTATACCCACAAAGCATGGTCCTGTGAAGCATACACTTTCTCTGTGCAAGCACACTGTTTACAGAGTCAGGCTGTGGATACCTCTCAACTGTCCCTGATTTTAACTCAAATTTTAGTTCTGTCCCTCTTAATCCCTCCTAACACTAGTGCCATTTGGAGGAAAGGTGCTGAATTATACTTAATAAATAATGACAATATTTAAGAGTTACAGAATTTTATTCCTTCAAGAAATGTATATTAATTTACATTCTCTTCTTCTGTTAATGTCTCACGTTAATAGAACTAATATTTTAAAAGCGGCCCTGATTGTACCTGATTTTTTTCTGGATTTATCCCTGATTCTGTTGAAATTTGTCTCTGGTTGGCTGAGAGCTATGTTGGATGCACACCTCCTGTGACAAGGCAGCACTTAAGTGGAGATGGAAAGAATGACTGCAAGGGGTAGGGGGTGCATCAAGGTGGGTGGTAGAGCTCTTCACTGCACTTGTAAGCTGCCACATTTCTTAACATCTACCTGTTACAACTGGAGGAATTAATGGGCTAATTAGACAAGCCACTTAGAAACACAGGGGTTACAGGAATTCTGCCTAGACTACACATGCCTGGCTCTCACCTCAGCAGAAGAAATGGGCCAGTTGGGTATGGACAGGTGCAAAGGAGGGAAAAAAAGTCCATAAGGACAGAATAATATGTAATATTACCCACATACATTATGTACTTTAAACTAAGAACAAACTAAAATCTAAAACATAAAAATGTAATTATGACTAGCCATACTGCCATAAAAAGTGAAATTCCAGCTCACATATTTGGTAGTGCCATATCATATTTTATCTTTCTACCACAGATCTAGGCATGAAAACTAAGAGATTTTTAGAGAAGGTTTGTTGTGTTATTAAACATGTATCTAATGTATTATTACATTACTTTACAATACATTTACTTCATATAGTACATGCAGTAAACATGCCCAGATACACTGTCACTTAAGTGTGTTCAACAAACTATTTTCCTTCTGACCCTGCATTACCCTTTACATTATCTACCTGCCCCATGCATGCTTGAAGTCCTCCATTCATTGATTCCCTGTCTACCATATTTTCCTTTGACCATTTCATGGGACCATATTACTCAACATGATGAAGGGTGGTAACACATCAAGAGAGTAATTGGTTATTATTGTAACCCATCCTCTCTCCCTTGTTATTCTTATTCAGAAAATCTCCTTCATGCTTTCCTGAATTGATTTGGTACACCCGTGTAATGTCCTTGTGTCTTTTCTTGTCTCTGGTGAGAAGAACTTAAGTTGCTTTAGTGCAAGATCTTTTTTCTGCCCTTCATCCCATGCACGTTTCTTGCTGTATTTCTCTAAGCTACTTCCATCAGCATGATGTCATTCTGTTTGCATGGACCCCATCATTTTACAAAGCACTCAGCATGTGGCCTCTCCAGGGCATGACAGATAAGAAGTATTACTTCTTTGTTATACATAACAAACTATTATTATTAACTGTTCTCATAACTGTTTATAATATATAGTATTCAAATTATTCATATACAGAACAGGATGGATATTTCCATGTATTACTTTCAAGACTATTTAGTAGATAACCTTTTTTAGTCAAGGTGCCAAAGACATGTGTAGGTTTACTATCAAAATTGCGAATGTCAAAACACATTTTACACACAGATATTGAAAAAATTCCAAATGCATGAATACTAATTAACCATATCAAAAACATGTCAATTCAAGATGATTGAACCAACAGCTTCGACATTTCTGAAAATTTACCTGCTGACATTTACCGGCCTGCTTCCCCACAGTACTAACATACGCAGTACAGTACTGCACATCACTTTATTTCATGTTTGTGCAGGGGGGAAGCCCCCCTGTGCCCTTCCACACCCCCTGCAAATTATATATAACAACTTTGAGATCACACTCAAATGAAGACAACTGTAGATTTCCTGATCTTCACTGTACAACCTGCATTCAAAATATCTACCTAGTTCAATGTTCTAAGTTCCAGTCTTCTGCTGTCTCGTGGTTGTAAACGTTCATTCTTCTCATCTCAATTATTTAAATTTCAGTGTTCTCTTCATTCAATGAACGAAATTAAATCCATACACACAGACACGCACACACACACACACACATATATATATATATGTATATATATATATATATATATATATATATATAAACTAAGAAATGAACTTCGTGACAATAAAAGCATTCAAAAAATAGTAAATCACACCAACAACTGTTGCAGAACTTTAGTGCTTTCATCTTATTTATTATCAAGACTTCTTCAGAAAGACATGTTTCATAAGACGAAAGCACTAAAGTTCTACAAGAGTTGGTGTGATTTACTATTTTTTGAATGCTTTTATTGTCACAAAGTTTTAAAATTTTTTCTCTTCGCTCAATTTTTTTTGAGTTTTTTTTTATATATATATATATATATATATATATGTATATATATATATATATATATATATATATATATATATATATATATAAATTAAAACTATATCATAATACATAAACTATATATCTATTTGTAGTTTTTTACAGTTGCATGGGGCAGTTTTCTTGAGAAGTGCAGAAAATCAAATGCAATTGTCTCCACTATGAACTTAGATGTGATATTGAAAAGATCACTGACTTTGAAATAGTCCTAAGAGATCAGGTCATAGCTTTGTTTTACAACTGAGTTGAAAGATAATGACCCTGCAAGATGGAAATATAACATTTGCTATCATTTATTGAAAACAGACTTTTGAACAGTTTTGATAATCATGTGAAACAACAGAAAATGAAAATGTATATCTGTAACTTGAAAGAGTATGAAAAATATGCCCTAGGATTCATTAACAGTCATGTAGTTGTCATGCTAAGCCTACACAAGTTAACCGCATTAGTGTAACGAGCAGCAGCGCTAATTGGTTATGCATATTGTTCATCATACATGCACATTTACAAGCACCTTTTCATGGTCAGCTATAGTGTTTGCAGCCATACAAAGGTGTTTGCAAACTTGAACACAGAATGTAAACAAATCAGCTTGCCTATAGTCAAACCTAACACATGAAAATGTGCTTTAGCCCAGAAATACTAAGTACAATGAAAGGATTCTGAAGGAGGGAAAGTGAAATGGGGGAAGTGTACACAAATAACATTGGTTGTACTTAAGAAGTAATAAAGAGGTGGAGGGGAACTGGGGAATTTGTATTCAGATACTGCAATCATATAGCCTGTACTAATTCTACCAATGTCTCTGGGACTTTAAACCACTGCAGTACTGCCCAGATCAGCTTTCTTGGGACCTTGTCATATGCTTTCTCCAAGTCTAGGAAAGTCCAGTTTGACTCTCTCCTCTTCTCTAGTTTCTTCTCAAGTATCTGTCTCAATGCAAACATCAGGTCAATTGTGCTGCATCCTGATCTGAATCTGAACTGTTCATCTCCCATCTTACATTCTACTATTCTGCGTATCCGTTTATCAATCACCATCTCCAGAACTTTCATGCAATGTGGTAGGAGTTTGATGCCTCTGTACTGTCCACAGTTGTGGATGTCCCCTTTGTTCTTGTACACTGGCATGAGTATGCTTATTCTCCAGTCATCTGGAATACACCTTTCTCTCCACACTGCAATTAGTACCCTCAGGAACGATTTCTCCTCTATCTCACCCAGCATCTTTATTATATCTGCTGTGACCTCAATTGACCCTACTGATTTCCCCTGACTTCATTTTCCTTAGTGCTGTTCTCTTACTTCTTCTAAGCTGGGCTCCTCTTCTACTCTCATTATAGGCTGTTTCTGGGGCAGTACCGCTTCTGTGGGGTTTTCTTCATTCAGAAGCTGCTGGAAATACTCCTTCCATCTGCCTTTGATGTCCTGTGGGCTGGTAAGCAGTTTGTTGCTGGAATCCCTTATGGAGGGTGTCTGACTATCTTCTTTATCTTTCTGTCTTTGCCTTGCAACCTAGTATAGTTTCTTTGTGCCCCTTACTGAGTCACTTTCCAGAAGCTGATAGAGTGCCTCTGATGCCCTATTCTTTGTTATTGCAACTTATTTCTTAGTTTCTTTGTTAGCCAACCAGTAGTCCTTCCTAGCTTGGTCAGTCTTTTCAATCTCCCACTTCTTCCTGCACTCCTTCTTTCTTTTGATTACTCCCTGCACTTCTGCATTCCACCACCAGCTTTCCTTATGTACCTTATTTCCATACCTGGCTCGGCCACATATATTTTCTGTAGTCCTAACACATGCTGTTTTTAGGCACTGCCACTCTTCTTCAACTCCACCTATTTCCTCCTCTTCTTGGGGTGCTAGAGCCCTGAGTAATTCCTTGAACTGCTGTACTTTCTCTCCAGTCAACTTCCAGGTCTTCAGCCTAGTCTCTGTTGACCTTAGAGCCTTCTCTGACCACTGCTTGCAGCTGATTGTGGCAACTACTGGTTTATGCTGTGAACCGACTGTTTCACTGGGGATGACTTTGCAATCATGGATTCTACTCCAGTGCCTTTTCCTTACTGGGAGAAAGTCTACCTGAGTTGCATGTTGGCTACTCTTGTATGTGATCTTGTGACTGTCTCTCTTTCTGAACCATGTGTTGGCTACTATCAAGCCATTTGCCAGACAGAAGTCTAGAATGGCTTCTCCTTCTTTATTCCTGTTGCTCTACCCATGTGGACCCAGGCAGTCCTCATATCTTGTTCTGTCTGTCCCGATATGTGCATTTAAGTCACCCATTATCAACACCAATTCATGTTGTCCTGCTTTATCTAGAAGGTCCTGCAACTGCTGTCTGAATGCACTCTTTTCCTCACTATCACAACCCTGCTGTGGGGCATAGGCTGAGATTATGAATACTGTCCTATCATTACACTGGAGTCTGATTGCCATGAGTCTGTCATTAATTCTGATGATATCCCTCACTGACTTCTGAAGCCTCTGTCTCACCACAATTCCTACACCACATGCATCAAGCAAAAACATTGGTAGAATTAGTACAGGCTATGTACAAGGACCCAGTGACTCAAGTACGAACAGTGTTTGGCCTCACTGAGGGGTTCCCAGTGGGAGTGGGTGTACACCAGGGTTCAGCTCTGAGCCCACTGCTGTTCATACTTGTAATGGACTATATCAGCAAAGAGGTTGGAGGGGTCAGAGCAACAAAGCTGCTGTATGCAGATGATGTGGCAGTACAGGCAGACTCTGATCTAGAACTTCAGCAAAGGATAGGAGAATGGAATGCAAATCTGAAGGCACATGGGATGAAACTAAGCACAGATAAGACAGTGGTAATGGCAGCAGATTGGGGAAATCAGAAGAAGCTGAGAATAGAGATAGATGGGAAGATAGTGGAACAGGTATACAGCTTCAAGTATCTGGGAGGGGTGGTTGAGGAGAAGGGTAGTCTGAATGAAGAGGTCAAAGCTAGAATCAGAGGGGCTGCAGCCAACTGGCATAGAGTATCAGGTGTAGTATATGACAGAAGAATGCCAAAGAAGCTTAAAAGTAAGGTGTACAAGACAGTGGTGCGACCAGTACTACTGTATGGTACAGAAACCTGGGCATTAAAGGCAGAACAGTTGAAGAAGCTAGAGGTGATGGAAATGAAGTGCCTGAGAAAGGTGGTAGGATGCACATTGCGGGACAGGTGAAGAAATGAGGACATAAGAGCAGAAGCCAAAGTAGCTCCAATTGTAGAAAAGATCAAAGAAAACAGATTACAATGGTATGGGCACATGTGTAGAAAAGCAGAAGACAATCTGGTGAGGGAGATTTGGGACAGACAGGAAGAAGGTAAGAGGAAGCGAGGGCGCCCAGCAAAGAGGTGGATGGATTGTGTGAAAGAAGATCTGTGACAGTCAGGCATGAGTGCTGAAGAAGGTAGGAGAGTGGCACTGAATCGAGAGAGTTGACGACAGTTAATACAATACCCCGACGCCATGTAAATGGGAAAAAGGGGATGATGATGATGAATGATGATGATACTGCAGTCAAATGTTTTGAATTGTCAAAGAAACATTTGTAACATAAATGCTGTTGTATTGATGTAATAATAATCTCAATTATAATACTTGATGCATGCACATAAAAAAATGACATGCTAAGAAAGGATGTGAGTGGGGCATAAATCTACAGTGTAACAAAGCGGATTTAATGTGATATTTATGTTAATAAAATGTTGAGTTGAGATAACAGCTAGCAAGCACAGTAGATAACTTATGGGATAAATACATAGACTGTAGTTATTGCATATGAAATGTGTACAGAGAATCTATGTAAGCTATCCAACACCAGTACTGTATTCTGCACTTTAGTGCGTATACACAAGAAGAAATTAACCTAACAGCTGTTGTTTCATGCACATCAGAAAGGGACATGTTTTTGCTAATAACTGTTATTAGCACCCATTGTAAAGGGATTTACACCTATAAACATGTAATAGACAAATATGTGTTGAACAGCTATGTAAATGCTATATGGTAATATAACACTCAACAGACATAAGTGCCAAATGACAACATAGATTTGATGACATGTCACGATTTCAAGTTTTTCACTGGTAAATGACACACATCTCATACCTCCTTATACTGGGCATGCTCAAAAGGAATTACAGTAACATAACAGCAATTCCAGAGCGCCAACACACAATACAGTGTCATAACAGAGGCCCAATCGCACTTTCTGATGTTCTAGATGCATTTTATGCAGGCCCTCATCTACCATTAAGCTGCACAGTATGAAGAAAAGAATTACACTAATAAATGTTTGGAGGAAGACATGAAATACAGAGCATAATTATTTCAAAAATAAGTAATGCCTGAGACTAGTGGTCACATAAACATTTGCATCTTGCTGGTTTTGAACACGTCAGGACAGATATCAGAGATATTCATATCAATCATGGGTGCCATGAAAATACGCACATTGTCAGTCTTATGAAGAACACCCTTGAAGGACTTACAGCACTTTCCTGTCATAAGGGATACAGATGGCCTACCTTGCAGGACAAGGCCCAAAAAAGGGGCACTTAGACTGTGCTATAACTATTGTCTGTGTGTCAGCCACTGCTGTCTGACAGGCAGATGTTACCAGATTCAAATAACTGCATATGATATGTACTCCCTATAGACCTCTGTATTAACTGTTTTCCACAGGAGATAACAATGGAGGCTTTCATAAATAACTAAAATCAATGTGTGAAGTAAGAAAGGAGTTTTGAATATAACTTGAACAAATTTAGTCAGTTTGCTGAAAAGGAGCTACCCATGTTACTGTCCACACAACAGTGAGTAAGTATTTACACATTCTAGAGATCACTGTACAAACCACAAGCACCTCAGGAGAAGTCTGACTTCCATATTGTGAGAGTGCACTTTAGAAAGAATTACCTCATCCATGTGTTGAACAGGAGATGTTGTGAAGAGTAGAATAAGGGGATGGTGGAATAATCTAGCAATGTAGAACTTTTCTCCAGAGTGGGTGTTGACTGTGCACAGCTGTGTTTCAGGACATGTTCACCTGACTCTATATACTCCCCATCAGACACACACACACACACACACACACACACACACACACACACACACACACACACACACACACACACACACACACACACATTGAGATTTGAAAATCTTACCTCTCTGGTTAGAAAATCTAGAGAGCAGAGTATTATTTGCATGTGCCACAGCACAAATCTGACTCTTAAGGGAGAAACTGCACTTTTAACAGGATGACCTCATCATTGTGTTGCAGAGAGGAAGTTTCTGATAAAAGTGGGATAAGGGAGCTGTGTGCAAAGTTGCATTTATTCTCCTCATGGTAAGTGGACACAGCATCAAGCATGATCAGTTAATCCCAGTTACTCTTTAATGTAAAACCAGCCTTTAAAAGTCAATATTGCATTTGCTGTTAAACCTGACTGCTATAGCACTCTGTGTGGTCTAAACTAGAGAAACTGCTTGCTAATGTATAGCAAATTGCTTAAAAGTAAAAAACATGTAACTAAAACCTAAACAATTTAGTGTTTCATGGAGGCAAGGTATAAACTGTAGTGAATGTTTGCTATATTTGTAACAAACAGTTTGCTACAGTTTAAAATATATTTTTTTAAACTTAAACATGAGTGCTGTAGCACTTCTGTCAAGGTAGAGTTTGTAGCAAACACTATGCTGCTGTGTAAAAAATGTCTTTTTTTAACTATGTTAAAAGAAGATTAGGGGCAGGGCACAGATACAGGGCATGAATGGCTGAGGATGGAGGTGGGGGAACATCATGCATTTGGCCAATATTTTTTTTTCTTTTTCGCTGTGGGGTAGAGGGTGCATAGATCTACCTTTACTAAGCTAATCACTTATGATGCTTTTTTTTTCTCACTTGAATATATGTGGGTATGGGGTGCTGGTTCATAGCACCAGCCCATGACACTAATTGAACCAGCTATGCTTCTGCCATAAAGCATTGCTTGCCTGTTATTATACACCCCCAAACACACCAATATTTACCACTTTAAGCAATGAACCTCCTACCTCTTTAGTTACACAATCTAGATAGCACAGTATTATTCACAAGTGCTACAGGGTATGGAGTGCACTTTTTATAGGATGACCTCATCATTGCGTTGCAGAGAGGATGTTTCTGTTAAAAGTAAGATAAGGGAGCTGAGGGAAAATTTGAATGTATTCTCCTCAGAGAGGTGGACACAGTACCATGCATCACTTACATGTAACTCTACCTTCCCCCAGACACACACACTTTTCCCACATTAAACATCAAACCTCCTACTTATATAGTTTCACATTCTGGAGAGCACAGTATTATTTGCAAGCACCACAGGAGACGTCTGACTCTTAAAGGCAGAGAGTCCACTTTTGACAGGATGACCTCAACATTGTGTCATGAGAGAGGGTTTCTTTTAAAAGTGAAACATGAGAACTGAGTGAAAAGTTAAATGTAATTGCCTCAAGGGAAGTGGACACAGCACCAAGCATTATTCATCTGCCATTATACCCTACCCCAGACACCCAGACAAGCTGTTCATGTTGAGCATTGAAACTCCTACCTACCTACTTATACAATCTAGGGAGCACAGTATTCACAAGCACCACAGGTGAAACCTGACTCTCAGGGGGAGAGAATGTACTTTTGACATAATGACCACATCATTCTGTTGCAGAGAGGATGCTTCTGTTAAAAGTGGGATAAGGGAGCTGTGTGAAAAATTAAATGTATTCTTCTTAAGGGGTGTGGATACTACCTCTCACTATATCCCCCTGACCACACACACACAAGTTTCCCTTGTTAAACATCAAACCTCATAGGTATCTAGGTAGACAATCTAGCAGAAACAGTTTTATTCACAAGCACTGACTCTTAATGGTGCAGCATGCACTTTGACAAGATGGTCTTATCACTGTGTTGCAGAAAGGATGCTTCTATTAAAAGAGGAATAAAGTGCAGAGGAAGATGAGAATGAAGTTAAATCTGCTTGCCTCAGGGGGGAAGTGGACACAGAATCTTTTGACACTGAAATATTACTTACCTGTCACTATACAGCATCAGATACACATTTCCCATGATGAGAATTAAACCTCATACCTGTCGAGCTTCACAATCTAGAGAGCACAGTATCAGTCACAAGTGCTACAGGAGAAGTCAGAACTTAATGATGTGAAAAAGTGCAGTTGTAATTAGCAATTATTCACTGTTTGGAACAGATGGTGCTGTGCATCACAGGTTTTGGGACAAATGCATATGTATGTACATGACAACATAACAATACTGTGATTGTCCAATATAATGACATACTTCTCTAATAAGATTTATATACTGTCCTTCATGTACATTGCATTACTTTGGGGGGGACATTTACTTGTGTCACAGTATGGGATGCCAAAGGCAGTCACAGTTGTAAACCGGTGGATTATCAATCAAACACTCCTGCTTCTTTATTCCAGGATGATTGCACACTTGTCTTGCCTCATGATTGTACAATGTGCATTGACAGACAAGTAGACATCTCCTACATATGACAGTGCACTGCAAAATGACAGTATTGGGTTATGTGTGAATAGGTCAACTAACATTGTAACACAGTTGCAGATGCAACCATTTAAGAGCAAACATACATTAACAGACTAAATCAGTTAAGTCATTATCTCTCTGAAATCCAGATAACTTGTTGTCAAAATTCAATACAGACATACAAATGCTGTGCAACCCAAACAATTATCTGATGTACAATTTTATAGTTTTTGTCTGAAGAGCAGCACTGCCAAGGTTGTTTGCACTGCTGATGGCAAAGTATTAGCACATGCTTAATCATATCTTGAGGTGTTGAATTTAGAATGGGAATTAACAGTACTCTATGCAACTCTTTGTCACCCTCAGCCCTAATAAACATTCTACTCATACAACCATATATGAAATTGCTGGAATATAGAACGAATATCTGCTATGGTCGCATTTCATGTGTAATGATTTATTCTGTTGTCATGACAGCTCCATTTAGTCAATCTGTATATGAATGCTACAAGTCTATTATGAAACACACACAAGGGATCAAACATGTTAATGCTGGTGGAAGCATGATTTATGGAAATATTTTGGAATCAAAGAGGCTAATTGGATGATATAGACGTGGTGGGAAAAGGTGGAAGATGGTGACAGGAATACACAATACAGACATAATAACACATTAATACATGTTTCCTTTCTGCACATATTTCTGTTGTGTTACTGTTTGCTTTGTCAACATAATTATTCAGGCAAGATCTGTACACGACAGGCTTCATGAGAGAGAGAGAGAGCAAGCACATTAATATAGCAGCAGCATAATGGAGTGCTGAAGAAAGGTGTAGCCAACACGTACAGCTACCTGAGTTATGTAAAACATTCAAAAACATCTTTCTATACATCTGTGTTTGAATCTTGAGAGCATTCCAGGAAAAACCTACACATAGGACATCATACTTCACAAAGTTCCCATGTAACAGCAGATTGCAAAAAATGAGAATGTATGTATTACTCTTCATTACCATCCTGACTACTGTAAGCCATGCAGTCAGCTCTTCAACTTGTTGAAAAGTATATTAACTTGACTATGCATAGCTAAGTACAGCAGCATGAAGGACACCAGAGTAATGCAACTAAAGCAAAAAAAAAATGACAAAAGTTTATCATAAGCTGTGCACTTCCATGTATCCTCAGTTACAGTTGGTGCTTGCTGCCTTTAGTTGTGCAAATACAGAGGAGCAAGACTAATGTACAGAAGGGAGAAAATACATAGACAAGGTGAGAGGATGTCAGGGACCAAGTAGCTTATGACAGAAGCAAGATAATGTTAGCTGATAACAATATGTAGGCAACATCTGCACATAAAATAGTGTACTAAAAACAGTCAGTAACACCTAGCTAATGTCTGGATTATAACCCTTGAAAGAAGTCACAGATCTATCTATTCATGTGAGACTTACCTCATCATGCCAATTATTACTTTGCATCATTTAAATAACACAGTCGAAGGACAATGACAACTTACTGATACAGAAGGGGTGGAATGAGGAATAGCAGTAATATTTTGTGGAACATGTAGAACCATCTGTATAGTGTGTTATTCTTAATCATTATCTCATTACTAAGTGGTCAAGCACTATACAGTCAAGTATTTGTTATATGGAGCAAGTAGTGGTAGGAGAGTGCATCCAACATTAATACATAAGCAGGATAAGGTTGGCTTGTTAAGTCTCCTTGTTGGGCTTGAAATGTTTTTGCAGATGATGTCTTGCTGCACTATTCAGATGGTATATTAATGTTGTAAATGGAGAGAAATACAAACATGTGTAGTTAACTATATGATAAGAATCTGAAATATCATGAAATAATGATTTGACCTGTAGCTGTAACAGAACCCATGACAATGCAAGAACATCAGTCTACAAACAAAAGAAATATCTCAACACCACCTAGGAGCTTCCAGCATGTTGCATCCAGCAGCCTAACAGCTTTTACAGTAACTGTGTCACAGTACTGTCTTTAGTCTGCTTTTACTCTATATTCCCATAATATAGTCAATTTAAGTACATTTGCGAGAAAGTAACCAGACTACTGCAGCTGAAATTAAAAATTTCAGCTTTTTCCATAGGAAGATGAATGGCATTCACTGCCACTCAGCATTGCTGCATGATGCCAACCACCATGCAATAAGTGAAGGGATTCCCAAGGGCCATTTCTGGAGATGTGTCTTGTGTGTGATTCTGTGATTCTATTTTCAACAATAGTAAACATGTAAAAAGGGGTTTGATAGTACAGTGGTGAAAATGAAGAGTAACCAGATAGTAGGCCATTGGGCAAAGAATACAGGAATTTGCAAGAGAATGGAGAGAGAGCACCATATCTACCCACTTCTTCAGAAGATAAATGTAGACTTATACAAAGAATTTCATGATTTTGGAGAGTCACTACACCAGGGATGAGTGCCAACAACAGAATAATGTTGTATAGCCAACTGGACCAAATCAACTGAGTTAAGAAGACACATAGGTGAGGTGGAGAGCTTTGCATGGGGCCTAATATTTTGGGGGACAGGTTCCCATTTTCTGTATTTTTCTAAAAAGAGATGAATGTTTCATAAGGGGCTTAGGAATGGCAGGGTCAGGTTGGTATGGGAGGTTAGGAAGAAGGTGCCATACAAAACATACAGGCCATACAAGACAGAGGTGGATAGTGATGAACACAGATGGTTGGTGACACCAGGATTGGGGATAAGTAGGGGGCATTAGACATGCACACACATCCAGCTTGAGAACAATGATATTCTAGTCCTCAACCTCAGAACTGTCTCCTGTGTAAGTTGCCTTGAATACTACTAGATATGGGTTTGATTTAACAATGTAAAGTAAAACATTTTCAACCCTGCTGATTCATGTACCAAACACCCTCTCTAGTATATCACTTACCTGCTCTGTCAGCTTCTGCCAGGTGAAAAAATTGTCATGTCCACTTGTACTGCTCCCAGAAGGTACCACTACCCCAACAGCCAGGGCAGAGCTACGTGATGCAGTTGGAGCATGTAGAGCAGCAGTTATGGAGGCAGTGCTGACAGGCTGTGACCATAAGGTATTGGGTGTCTGTGCTGCTATCTGTGGAGAGATGGCGGGACAAGCCAAAGTGGTTGGTCTACCTCTTTGTGCTGTTAGTCATTTTGTTTTCAGCAGTAAGGTATGCAAGGAGAAGAATTTTAAGATATTATTAAAAAAAGAGATAGGGTGGGGGGAGAAAAAATAGATAGAATTAGATCCATGGCATGTCACATTATTTATTTATTTTTTCAGTACTTAAATGTGATACTTTATTATTGCACATCATTGCCACATCATAAAATGTGTCATAAAATTAAAAAAAAAATCTGTCTGCTAGGATAAAAGAAACAGCAGCCTTAATTTCCTTATGTGAGGGACTGAAAATACTTATCTGGCTTGAATATGGACCTGAAGCATACTTACCCCATGCATATCTGAGGTGAGTTAGTCTCTCCTAGTGTGCCTCATGGTTTCATGCTATCTCCTCTGCAGCTGTACAGTAGAAAAATAAATTAACGTACATGAAAGTATAATGAATAACTGTATTGTCTGTCTAATATATGCTATATCATTAACTGTTGATGGGTAAGTGTAATTAAACAAATAAGGGGTGTTTGCTGTCTTAAATTCATTCTCCCATCAGCTTATGAAGTCATGCTTGCACATTTTCAGGTCACCATAGTGGTGATGGCATTGTTTCCCAGTGCATGGAATGCCAGTTACATTGGAAACTGCCTTGGACAAGCTATTCTAAGCCTCAGCCTTATACTGAGACCTGGTATAATCCCCCTGAGACAGGCTACAGCTTTTGTGCTTCATGAGAAGTGCCACAAAAATCCTGGAATCTTAAACACCCCACCTTTGTGCTTTAAACATATCACCATTCTCTCCATCACCAGCTTTGTCTGCAAAAGTCAAGCTAACAAAACCTGTCTGAATTGGCAAGTGATTATGATCCTGCATGCAGCAGATTAGCTGCAGGAGTGCATAGCTTGCAATTGCATTTGCAGAACTGCAAGCATATGGATTAATTTCCAGACACATTGTCAGTACTTACATCAGAGAGTAGTAAAGTGAAACACAACAGTGAGTTTTGCCATGTGTGATGCTGAACCTATTGGTATATATTGCAGTGTTCAACAATGTAATGATTAATGGCTTGTCTTTTAATCATTGGTGTTTGAAAGGATAACTGGGGTAAAGTGTGATATATATTGATGTTGAGACTTACACACTGTTCAAATTGTGTTTTCCTTCTGGGAATTGTACATATGTGATAAAGAATCCAAAAACTGAAACTTAACTTATTAGTTCTCATTCCCACAGATCAACTTCCATTTAAGCATAGTAATTAGAGATATACTAATTTCAGAATGAATGGAGATATACTTCACAGAGGCTTGTATGCCTGAGATTTTAAGCAACCCATGGGAATGTATTCCACTATAAAATGCAGTATTTTCTGTTTGTAAATACTTTTCAGATGGATAGGGTATGTTACATACCATACTAAACACATAGTATCATAGTATATGTGATGAGTCATGGTGACTGTAACAAAACGATGGTGCCCATCATACATATGCAAATGCATTTTAAATTAAATATCATTACTGTTATGTTTAAGAAATTGTACACACATTGTCTTAAGGTTATATGTAAAGCATTAATGACATATGTTAAATAGAAGAGTTTAGTTATGCAAACATTAGTAATACATTGCTTGCAATAAACATGTTTATCATTCTCAGTGTATTTAGTTTGACATTCTAATTAAAATGTTGTGAGCAATGGGATTCTGACACCCTTTGTAAACTATCTCTTAGGTGGATTCAAACCTTAAATCATCTGTGTTCCTTATCTAAACTCACTGCCACTCAGCAGCACAAAAATGCAAAAGGCAAGAAAATAATAAATGATATGAAACTGTAATGAAAGAAAATATTAAATATGAAAAGTATTTTCATCATTGTCTTCAATATCATAACTCGTATTAAACCTCAGAAAACTGGGTCAAGTAATGACAACATTTATCCTGTTCTTAAATATTTGTACTCACACTCATGAAACTATTTCTGGCATCACTCATGGCAAATATTGTCATTAGCAAGAAGTATAGATGATTTTATTAATACAACACACTAGTAACAGCAAGTCACAAGGACAATAGGTGGCATGTTCAGCATTTATCACACACAGTGTGTGTAAGTCATCTTTCAAAATGTGTGTCTATCCTTGCAGCTGGCACCATTATTAAAACTATCCCTACTAATGATTTGAACCCAACAGTAAATCTGTGTTTTCTCCAAAGTCAATGTTTGTGCAGCTTGTCCCACAAATACAGGTAGATAATAAGTGCATTTTATGCAGTCATTACTATATAGACTGCTGACAGTTTCATAGTAACATGATGCTAATTTGTGATACTGACAGAAATCTAAATTATTTTTTTTTACCTTTTTCCTCTGGTAGATAGCCCTGCTTGCACTCTGCAAATACAGATTGTGAATTAAAAACAAAAAAGGGATACATATTGAGAATAATTGAAATATGATCTCTAAAGAGAATTTAAACTATGCACCATCAGTTGTATTTCAGTTGTATTTCTAACTGTGGTGGTGGTGCTGCGGTAGCATTGTCGCCTCACAGTAAGACGTTGTCCTGTTCGATTCTCAGCTAGAGCATCTTCTGTGTAGAGACATGTGTGAATGGGTGTACCTTTGTTGAAGGTTGTGCATCAAAGCCGGCAACTCGGCACGTAAAAATCTACTGCCAATCATTAGCGGACTGGAGTTCCACTGTGGTGACCCCTAACTGGGAAAAGCCGAAAGACACAACAACCATCAGTTGTATTTCTCTCAATTCACTTCAACTACACCTTGTGCCACAGAGTTAGACATCTGTCAGTTGCATTCTCTGCAGTCATTACTATCCAGTGGTGCTGACAGCCACATACCGATGCCAGGTTTATTTGTACTACCAAAGATTAGCCAAATTAAAATGTTCTCTTTTCCCTTAAGCCATGAAATTCATTATGCCCTACTAAGTGACACTCAAGTGCAGAAGGTTATAATAAAAAATTACAATTGTTTTTGACAACAATTTAACAGAATGTGAAATTAATCGATGTGTATATCTAGCAATGAGCAGAGCTACTAGTGCATTACACTGACACATATCCTTGCCACATCACTGCTATCATTTATGTCTCATAATATTAGGAGTTTAGGTAATGCCGTAATAATGGCAAAGGAGACAGAGGACAGCAGAAATGTTATTTTCACACTGCACATGCAATTAATGATGACATAATTTCAAATGACATATCTGTCTGTCAGGCTTATTCAGTACTGATATTACTTAAGTTTCTCACCTCAACACATTCATACACCAAAATGAGTGTCAATATTCATCATGACCTCCCTCAGTAAAATCATCTGTAAAGAGGTTTCAGATCCAGCATCACCTGTACTGTTTCTGTAATCTCACTTCATTTACACTTTATGCCACAGAGATATGTATGTGACAGCTTGAATGTCTTCACTGAGTACTGTCCAGATTGCTGAGGAAAGCAACCAAATGCCAATCTCAAATTCACTACTAATGGCATTCCAAATTAAATTTGTTAGCTTTTACCTTTGGAAGTGAACTGCCATTCACTGATCACTACCAGTAAATGGAGCATAATGCCAAACTACATGTAAAAGATAAAGGGAAGAAAGGAGACATTTTGAAACAAGTACTTTAAATGTACATTTCTGATGTTTCCTCAATTTTGATATCCTGCAGCATTAACCTGTATGGAGTTGAACCACCATACTAGGGTATTAAGCACAATCAGTTGAGATTATTGTCTTTATTTGCCACATGCATATAAGTATATTAGGGAGGAGAAAAATGTTTAGATGTAATAAAAATATGACATAGTATCAAGTCACATTGAAAGTGCGACAGAGTCAAATTTTGAAAGATGTCTTTTTACATTTACCAGTATATGTCTGGATAGGTGGGATATTGGAAACAGTTAGGATATCCATGTACTCACACAGTATTAAACAAAGAGGGAAAACACTGCAGCTGTATTCCTGTCTTTATTTAGGGCGCCTCATTCCCTTATCTATGCTTTCCTAACAGCAATGTAATCTCATTTTACTGCATATGGCATCTGTATCCTTGAGTAAGGTACACCCTTGAATGCGCACCACAGTTCTTAGTAAGAGGTAGTAACTGTGGTCATAAAAAACATTCAGTGATGGGAATGTCCCTCTACTGACTTAGTAAATGTACTTTCAGACCTTTTGATAAGCTTATTTTCCCTGACAGACCATCAGTTAGTGTACATCAAAGAGGGCAGACTGTGAAACACTGATTGTTCCTGCAGTCAGACTAATCATTGGCACCTGCATTCTATTAGCAGGTAATGCTTCTCAATGCTTGTCCTTGTGGTGCTATGGTATGTGCATGCAATCATGTAGCTCCTTACACCATGTTTACCTTTTCTGCACTTACTGCATATTGTGGTCTTTGGGAATATTAATGAGTTAACACCTCATTTGCATACTCATAGTGCTCAGAGGGCTGAATCAGCAGTCTATCAAGATAACTGATAGCTAAGGAACTTGTACTGCAGTGGGGAGAGGGTTGGAGCCAGAGAGCCCAGTGCTGCTAAATAAAGTTTGAGGAGATTTATCTGCTATCTAAACTGCTTTTTGGCAAGTTATATTGCTATTAATTGTAGAATGCTTTCAGTTTAACATTAAGAATGGATTATGTCAAGTACAGCCATTGATTTATGTGTCTGCATTTTCTTTATCATTTACTGTTTGCATAGCCCATGTATATCAGTTTGTTGCTTGCATTACAAAAGTTTGTAAAGAATGACATGTTAGTGTAGGTTTTATTTTTTGGGAATTTGAACAATTATTGCAGAACAATGTATTATAACTCTGTAGCAAGTTCAAGTGTTTTTATATGTGTAGTCCAAAGAATGTGTTATGGTTGTGATATCTACATGGCTGACTTCCACACCAGTGGAGATCCCAGTGCAATAGATTTCTCCATTTCTGCTTGCAGATTTTAAATTAGCATTGTTAATGGTGCTATATATTAAACAGATACAAAACTGTGTCCACCCTCTTCCACTGGGACCCCTCTGTGAGACCAAACACTGTTCATAATTGAGTCATTGGGTCCTTATGCATAGCATTAATCATACCAATGTTTCTGAGAGTTTGAACCACCACAGAACTGCCCAAATAAGCTTTCTTTGGACCTTATCATATGCTTTCTTCAAGTCTAGGAGCACCAAATTGGACTCTTTCCTCATCTCTAGTGTCCTTCCAACTATCCATCTCACTGCAAATATTAGGGAGTTGTACTGCACCTTGATTTGAATCCAAACTCCTCATCTCCCATCTTATTTTCTACTACTCTGCATATCCTTTTAGCAATTACCCTATCCAGAAATTTCATTAATGTGACAGGAGTTTGATACCTCTGTACTGCCTTCATGTGTGAATGTCCCCTTTGTTTTTAAACATTTGCACTGGTATGCTTATTCCCCAGTCATCTGGGATACACTTTTTTCTCTACACTGCGTTGTGCACTCTCAGGAATCATTTCTCCCATATCTCACCCAGCATCTTTATTATATCTGCTGTGACCTCATCTGAGTCTGCTGCTTCCCCTGACTTTCTTTTCCTTAGTGTTGTTCTTACTTCTTCTATAGTGGGATCCTCTTCTTCTCTCATCGTAGACTGTGTCTGAGGCAATACAGCTTCTGTGGATTTTTCTTCATTCAGAAGCTGCTAGAAATACTCCTTCCATCCATACCTCTCAACCTCTTAAAGCAAGAAATCTGGACAAAGCTATAAATAAAAGTGGGACAGAGGCCCAAAATAAGGACAATTTTTTCAATATTGCTCCTACAAACTTAGAAAGTTGACATAATAACAGGTTTTGCATTAGCATGCATTTTCTGAAGGGTATGAAGTTTGAAGCTCAAATGTCTGTCATTATTTTTTTAACTTCAGTCTTTAATGATTTACCACTAATTTGCCAGAAAACCACAATTTTATGAAAAAACAGACCATAAATATGAGACAAAAATCGGGACATTCTGCAAATATCTGTACAGTTGAGAGGTATGCTTCCATCTAACTTTGATGTCCTGTCCACTGATGAGCAAGTTGTTGCTGGCATCCCTTATGAAGGGTATCTGATATCTTCTTTATCTTTCTGTCTTTGCCTTGCAACCTGATATAGTTTCTTTGTGCCACCTACTGAGTCACTTTCCAGATGCTGGTAGTGTGCCTCTGATGATCTGTTCTTTATTGCAACTCCTTTCTTAGCCTCTTTGTTAGCCAACTGCCAACCAATATTCCTTCCTAGCCTAGTCCATCTTTTCTATCTCCCACTTTGTCCTGCACACCTATTTTATTGATTTCTTCCTAGAATTCTACATTCAACCACCAGCTGTCCTTTATGCAGCTTATTTCCATACCTGCCTCAGCCACATATGTTCTGTGGTCCTGACATGTGTTGTTTTGAAGCGCTGCCATTCTTCTTCATCTCCACCTATTCCTTGTTCTTCTTGAGGTGCTAGAGCCCTGAGTAATTCCTTAAACTGTTACATTTTCTCTCTCAACTTTCAGGTCTTCAGCCTGGTCTTTGACCACTGCTTGTAGCTGATTGTAGCAACCAGTGGTTTATGCAGTGGACCAACTGTTTCATTGTGGATGACTTTGCAATCACTGATTCTACCCCCAGTGCCCCCTCCTTGCTAGGAAGAAGGCTACCTGAGTTGCATGTTGACCACTATGTGATCTTGTGACTGTGTCTCTTTCCAAGCCATGTGTTAGCCTGCCATTTTGCCAAACAAACTAGAATGGCATCTCCTTCTTTATTCCTGTTGCCTCACTCATATGGATCCAGACAGTTCTGATATCCTCTTCTGTCTGTAGTAGGTCCTGCAGCTGCTGTCTGAATGTACTCTTCTCTTCACTATCACATGCCTGCTGTGGGGCATAGGCTGAGACGATGAATACTGTCCTATCACTATACTGGACTCTGATTGACAATTCTGATGACATCATTACTTTCTGAAGCCTCTCTCTCACCACAATTCCCACACAATTTCTACCCTGTCCTCCTCCTGAGTAGTAGACTCTGAATCCCATTATGTCATCCACTTCCAAAATCTGTTGGTGTCAGTGAACCTATGTAGCAATGTTGATTGATTTTACATCCAACTTTTACTCAACAGAGATATCCCCTCCCACTGGGTCATTTGAGCATGTCAGGTCTTCAACCCCCTTAGCACCAGTGAATGACCATGCTCATTTTTGGTGATGTTAGTCAACATGACCAAATCACCCAATGCCATATTTTCCACTGTCAAGTGTCTAGCTTTGTCACAGCATGAAGTTGATGATCTGTCTAGTCCTGCCACAGCATGCAGTTGGTGATCTATGATCACCTAGCCTGAGGATATTGCACACCACAATAGATGCCCAAAGCAGATCTTCCCCCTATAGGTGGTAATGTAGAGTCTATGCTGCTAACCACAGCTCCATTCATTGGTGAGTATGAGATGGAAACAATCAGCTTGTTCTTTTCAGAAGTGGGTGGAAACCCACAGAAACACAGGGAGAACATGAAAACTCCAAACAGTCACTGGCCAGAGGTCAGGATCAAACCTTGTACCCTGTGCCTGAGAGGCAAAGACGTTAACCATTATGACAACAGGTTTCTCCACTCTGACCACTGAATTATTTAATAAATACAACTGTTTCTTACTTGCATACACGCACTTCTTTGGTGTCAGCCTTGGCCTCCCGCTCCTCCTCCCCATCCCCCCTGTGCAAATGATAATGACTGTGTCCTGCCTTTTACACAAGTCTTTGTAACTATGGTTCACATATATATTTGATGCACACAATAGATAGATACTGCTTGCTTATTCAAAGGCTTGTATTTATCAATATATGCTGCTGAAGGAAAGGTTTTGATTTCTTGTTCATACTCATTTGTGAATGATTGTTTATATAATTGTTGAATCTCATTGTACTTCAGTTGGTATTGTAAGTAATGCAGTCAACATAGTAGGTATTTCAGTCTTGCTTCTTGCTATACTTGTGCAAATGATGGTATACTTGACCTGTGCCATGGTTTGTAGACAGTGATCAAGTGAAATGCTTGACACACAGTATTAGGTAGAATATATAGCTGTATATTGCAGACAGCAGTCATATAAGCTATTATTGACATAAGTGTACACCTTAAACAATCTGCTTAGGGGCACATACAAATTTCCATATGAGAGTACTTGGTTATATAAAATGTTTTTATTTCCTTACAAGTTCCACAGTTATCTTGTCATTACTGCAGGTGCAAATTGTGTCCTTGGGGGTTGTCCCTGTCTGATGCTATCAAAACACGGCCATTACATGGTTAACATGGTAAAGTAAAACTTGTGAAGTTTGGCAAGCAGCAGTTTTCATATTTGTGTGTGTGGAATCTTAGGATCTGACCCAGGTAGTGAGTATGTGTGCTACCCTTTGCCTCTTAGCCAGAGCCAGGGCATACTGTACACACATGCATCTGCCAACACTATCTGCGGCTGATGGTGCTCCCTCAGACTCCTTATCTGGATCTGCTGATTGTGCTGCTGGCCCTGCATGTAGTTCTTGACACTGTGGTCCTGCCCTTGCTGACCTTGTTGAAGTTGTTTCCTGAGAATTGTATTGTGTAACATGGCACAGACTGTAAGTATTTGGGTTGAGGTGCCTGACTCATACTGCTGGGCACTTTCTGATGCATCTAGACCAGGACCTTGATTTGAGTAATCCAACCACACATTCTATGCTATTCATAGGTTCATAGGTTCATAGTTAGTACTAGACTAACTGCCCTTGCGAGCCATTTTAAGCCTAGCCAATTATCCCTAGTGAGACTCAAACCCTGCACCTTGTATTTGCAAGGTAAGCACCTTAAGTATTAGGCCACCCTCCCAACACAAAACGTTTGGGATGGACAGTTTCAAACTTGCATACCTAGTGCTCAAAGGCAGAAGTCCTACCACTAGACCAAAGAGGCACTTTCATAGTTTGGGAATGGACTATTTAATCCTTTCTCAATGGATTTGTGAAGGTTTCTCATGAATGTCACAAGCTACAGCTCCAGTGCATAATTAATATCTTCCACTATATAACATGGTGGAAAGGCACCCAAAGGAAATCTTGTTTACAGCCAACAGGTGTGCCAAATATGTAAGATGTGAAAAGTGCCTAGGTTACCTGCATAAATATTGTAGATGAGTGGGCATTACAGACAATCTGACAGTTTACAGAGTGGTATCCTTTTCTGTTGAAGTACCTATTTCCCTGTTCACTGGGTGTGTTTTTTTTTTCTAAGTGTGTGCAATCTATGTCTTCCAACACTTCAGGGAAGTGTGCTATTGCATAAAATTCCTGCATGGTTCTTGTTCTCTCCTGTGGGGTGTGTGGAAAACAAGTGTGATCTCATGCATGTTGTAACATTATGTTTAAAAAATGATGTAATATTCTAGAGGCTGATGCCTGTGAAATCCCTAATATATCCCTTGTGAGTCTCTAGAAAGAACCAGTAGCTAGTGTACATAATGCTAAACATACCTTTGTTTCTTCTGGGATAGGTTCTCTATTACTTGTTCCACTGGGATAGGTTCTCCACAAGTTTCTTCTGGCCTGAAGTGGGCACAGCAGAAGTTGCATAGTTCCAGTAATATTTCTGTGTCCACCCTATAGCATTCTGCAATTTCTGTGTCTTGCACTTCATGATAAGTCAAACATCATTCTTCTTGCTTGAGGTCTGGCAGCAGCAGCTGCAGCAGCACCTTGATTTAAACCCGTTTGCACATGCAACATAATGACTGCAACAGCAATGCCTAACATTTTTTTCTAAGTTTAATTGTGCCTGCATTCCAAAGAGTTTTCGAGTTCAGGGCAAACATGTGCAGTGAGTGTAAACACTTGCTTTACAATTTCTTGATGAGCTCCACAATGTTGGATTGGTTAATTATCATGTAATTCAGATCTTTGTGATAAAGCAAACTTCACGTTACTTAAGACTGAGGTGGGAAGTTTCAAAGCCCCCATGCTAAAGGATAATGCTGTCTAAGCTGCAAAATCCTTTACTAATGCATTCTATGGGCACCTACAAGAATGCATGGATCATGCTATCCCAAACAAAACCAAGATTCACTCCTCCAAGAAAAGGAAACCAGTCTGGTGCACCCCTGCCATAAACAAGCTATTGAATAGAAGGAGGAAACTAGTACAAAAAAGAGTAAAATCCCAAGAAGGGAAGACATCCATGATCAGTATCAGCAAGATACTATGATCTCTCATAAACATAATCGAGTTTCAAAAGAATAATTGCCAAGGACTCCAAAGATAACCACAAGGCATTCTTTAGTTATGTCAAAAATCTAAGTGGCAATGCTCAGATCTGCTCAGAGTTAGTGCAGAATGGCACAAAATACACTGAACCAACCAATATTGCCAACATCCTGGCAGACAGGTTCAGTGCAAATTTCACCCCCCCACCCCCAAAAGGGCCCATAACCATACCAGAAGAATGTAGAGCCCCTGAAATCACAGGCACTCAGGTTAAAATAGCCCTCTCCAAAGCCAAAACACAGCCTCAATGGGACGGATGGTGTCCCAGGCTGCGTCCTACATGAGCTCAAAGACAAACTAACCCCTCACCTAAACACACTGTTCAAACTCAGCCTCTCCGCAGGCTATGTACCCATAGAGTGGCACACAGCAATGGTTATTCTTCTCCATAAAGGTGGAGCCACAACAGACCCCAGGATCTATCGCCCTATAAGCCTGACTAGCTTGGTTTGCAAGGCTATGGAGTGCATCATCATGGAACTCATTAACAGAGACATTGGAAAACTCCAAACACTGGACCCTACCCAGTTCAGCTTTGTTAAGGGCAGATCATGCCTCCTAAACCTGGTGGACGTCTTTGAGACAGTTACCAGGGCTATAGATGAAGGAAAGGTGGCACACACAGCCTACCTAGACCTCGCAAAGGCCTTCAACATCAATCCCCATTCTGGTATTATAGACAAGCTCACCAGCCTGAACTTATGTCCTACATCACAAGATGGGTTGCCAACTGGCTCACGGACAGAACCCACATGGTGACAGTTGCGAGAGCTAGGTCCATCTCTAAACTGGTTACAAGTGGTGTTCCCCAGGGCTCAGTTCTAGGGCCCCTCCTGTTCAGAATATACATCTCAGAGGTACAGGCAAGCACAGGAGGACTATGGCTGACCAAGTTCACAGACGACTGCAAACTAGGGGCTATAATTGACTCTCCGGCTGACACCGACATCCTCCAAAAGGGTCTTACTGAGACAGATACCTGGTGTCAAAATCATGGCCTCAAGCTAAATGCCAAAAAGTGCATAGTCATCCCCTTTGGAAAAAACAAAGTACTCACAAACTACCACATAGGTGGCAGTCCCCTAAATAGGGAAGACGTAATAAGGGATCTGGGGACCCAAGTAGATAGTAATCTAATCACATTGCCAAAGTGGTTAGAAAATCCTTCTACATGGCCCACCTAATCACAAAAGGGTTCGCATCCAGATCAAAAGAGGTCATTGTGCCCCTCTACTCATCACTCATTAGACCCATCTTAGAGTACAATGCCCCATTTGGGATGTCCCTTATAAGACACCTGCAACAGCTGGAAAGACCACAGAAGTTCCTCACCAAGAGGATCAATGGCCTCAAACAGATGCCCTATGCAGCTCGACTGAAGAAACTCCAGTTGTACTCAGTTGCATACCGCCTACTCAGAGGTGATCTCTGCCTGTCATGCAAGGCTATGTCCAACCCAGAATTGATGGACATGCTCCACCTAAAGAAAACCTTATCCCCTCGAGCCACACACCCTAGGGATCTAAACCTCACCCCAACAATAAAAAGGACATGCTGGAGGGCTCGATTCCTGTCCCAGAGATTTCCCATTCTTTGGAACAAGATCCCAATCTACATTAGGCAAAGCTCCTCGCTAACACTCTTCAAAAGAAACCTTGACGAGTGGATGGGAAACAGAAAGTTTACCTCGGGGATCACTTCAGTGGCTCTGCTGGACAGAGGCACAGGGAACTAATCTAAGGGGACGGCAAAAGCTAACACATTCTGGCTAGGCTTACAAAATGACTTCAGGCAGATAGCCTAGTACCCACCTATGAACCTATGAACCTATATAGTATGCAACTCAGGGAGAGGCAATGTCTTTTATATGTCAGCTTTCCAGATAATAGGTTCTTGCCTATGAACTGAATAATGCTGTCATATGGAAATCAATACTTGAAAGGCTTGTACACCTGTACATCCCATGGCCCATGACAATGCTCATGAAGACAGCATTGCATTTAGAGGAAAGCTACTGAAAAAAATAGATTGTTTTGTTTTCACAATCAAAATCATATACATTTTTTGAATAAGGTACCTTAGGGACAGTTTATAGCAGCTTGACAAAATATTAGCAAAAGTACATTATATTATCAGTATGCAGGTGAACCCATTATAACATATGAGTTTAGATGTTATCAAGTATTGATAGAGCGATTAGGTTCATGGGTGTGTAGGTAATTACTAGGTTAGCTGCCTTTGTGGGCTATTTTAAGCGTAAACAATTTCCCTCAAAGGTGAGAATCAAACCCTGAATCTTGTGTCCATTAGGTAAACATCTTAAAACATATAGGTAGATAGATATATAGATATATAGATAGATAGATGCATAGATAGATAGATAGATAAAGATAAAGAGAGAGAGGAAGGAAGGGGAAAGAGAAAGGGAGAGAGAGAGATTTTGATGATGTAGAGGATAGTAGGTTCCTTGAGTGTAGTAAACATGGGAAGCCAAGCAATCATGAAGTGTCACACTTCTTTATAATAATTAAAAGTATTCTGTGATAGAGCACAACAAAAAGAGGTTTAAATCAGATGAAGTTTAGTATAGATAGTTCCATCACTGTGGATATTATTAAGACAATTTTGGCTATGTTAACAGCTGACCAAATGCAAAGGGGCTTGCATATAGAGAGCAGGTAATTGCATCACTACTCAGGGTTAGGATTAGGGCTACAGCAAGTGGCATCAGTTGCTGGGATGACAGCAAATGCACAAACAACCCTCATGGCTGCCTGCATGATGGTCTCCCCCGGGTGGTTCTTGCATATATATAATACTGTGCATATGTACATCATACAGATAAATGAAGGAGCTAAGACTGAGCAAATGAGGGTTTAATGGTTTGAGTACATGTGGATAAAAAGACACAGAAAATATAGTGTACTTCATAATTTTGTTAAAATAGTATTTTATTTTTGTCAAGAGATTTTATACTTTCAATTATGTTTTAATACTATTGGCTGTAGTATAAAACAATGGGCTGGATTCACGATGGCTTGCATGGAGTCTAAGAGTAGAGTAAGACTCCATGCAGCCATCATGTCCGACGAGCGATCCAGGAACAGCCTGCAGGGGCGTGCAAGAGAGCTCTTAAAACGGCTATTATACGGACAGGGCTGTGATATGCAAATTACCTCAATTGCAGGCAAAAGGCATGCAAATGAGGTAGATTTGCGATTCAGGAAACCCGAACCTGTCCAAGTATGAACAGTGTTATTTGCAGAAATGTACTCAGTTGACAACTGAGTACCATTCTGCAAATAGCAAAATGGAGCCGTGGCAGCTCCAAATAAAGGTTGTATCCAGTGCAGGAAGCATGCCAATAGACAAATATATGGCCATTGGCAATGTTTCCCAATGCAATATGAAAAAAAAATATTTTTTTTCTCCGATTTCCGATGTTTAAGCGTAGTGCAGTGCTGCGCAAATGGGCTGTGCTCTAAAAACCAGAAAACTAAAAATTAAAACTCACAAATGTGGATCTTACTTAAATTGTTAATGTACAATGCAAGGGAATGGCAGGCTGAAGACAACATGGCCACCGAGTAGAGGTTGCTAAGGGGGGAAGCTCAGTCTAAGAGATGTAACTAAGCATTAGTAGGCAATCCTATGCAAAGGAGGGTTAGGATAATGAATCGCAAGTTTACATAGCAAATGAGCACAGTCAGTGGAGTGTAGGAGTAGGATAAGGGGAGTAACAGAGTAGAAGATAGGTGACATCACGAGTGGGGTATGTATGAAAGAAGTGAAGCTCATTGGAGCAGAGTGGCATGTGTCAGCTATCATTTACACATCATGGAAAGAGGTGTGTCAACAGGTAGGCTAGGTAAAGACAAGAAATGGAAGGTGTATGCCATGGATAACACCAAAGTTTCTTGCTGAGTGGGTATGCACGTGTGTGCGCACCTGTAAACCCGAGTAAGACAGAGTGCATGCGTGTAAGCGTGAGTGCGCGCGTTTAAACTGGAGGAAGCATGTAAAATGTTGTTTAAAGAGTTGTAAGTGTGTTTGTGCTGGTGTGTGTGCGTTTTAACCTGAATAAGCAAGTTTTAGTCCGTGTAAGCATGTGCGTGCACATGTGAGCTGTTGTGAGCGTGTTTGCGCTTGTGTGCGTGGTGCTGCCCCCCCTGAGGAAACAGAAAGGAAAAAGGAAACGCAACAAATAGTAGGAAGCTACCAGGGAGTACTAGCAGAGCTAGCAGGTGAAAACAATCAGAATCAGGCAATTACACAGGCAGTACAATAGCCCAGCCCAGCCTAGCACTTAAAACTCTGCAAACAACAGTCCATTATGTTTCTCACAACAGACACTGCAGTAAGCTAGTAGAAGTGAAAACTGAAAAAGCTTTACTGAGACAAAGAAATGTTAGGGGCTGCCATTGCTGTTATAAGGCGACATATGCAACATGCTGAGGGTGGTGACAATAGAAATGCTGCTGGGCAACCCACAATGAGGAGACGGAGAAGAGTGTACAGGCCCAGGGTAACCTACCAAGGGCTACATGAGCTGGAGATAGTGGAGCACTATAGAGTGGACAGAGACCTCCTGCAGCAAATTGTTGAGCTGTGCAGGCCACGCCTCACACACAGAACCAACAGAGGGAAACCCATCCCAGTGGAAACCAAGGTATGTGTTGGCCTAAGAATATTAGCAACAGGTACCTTCCAGAGACCAACCAGTGATATGATGGGGATATAACAGGCATCAGCATCCAGGGTACTGCACCAGTTCTTGGATGCCATGTCAACACATGTCGGTGATCATGTATATTTCCCCAATTTCTGTGAGGTATTGGCCAGCAATATGCGTCTCTTCCAGCAAATAGTGGAATACCCTGAGGTAGTGGGTGCAATAGACTGCATGCACATATGCATCAAAGCACCAGCCAGCGAGCGGGGTATGGTCTACTTCAACAGCAAGGGCTTCCCCTCCATCAACTGCCAGGTCGTGTGTGATGCCCAGGGCATAATACTGAATGTGTGTGCTGGCTGCCCTGGAAGCTACCATGATTCCCATTTCTGGCATCTGATGCAGCTGCACCAGACATTTGCCAATGGGGACATCCCACATGGTCACCTAGTGGGGGATGCTGGCTATGCACTGGAGCCGTGGCTGATGACACCCATCAGAAATGCACACACACCTGAACAGGAATGCCATAATGAGGCACACGCACAAACACGTAATGTAATCGAGCGTGTGTTTGGGCTGCTTAAGTCACAGTTCCGGTGCCTGGACACATCCGGTGGAGCCTTGCAGTACTCACCAACTACATGTACCCAAATTGTCATAGTATGTGCTATGCTACATAATATGATCCTGCGAAAACAGCTGCAGCAGGACCAGCATAGGCCTGGGCCAAACAGCCCCCCCCCACCATGGCCAAGGACATCACAGGCAGAGCGTTACTCGGAGGAGGAATAACCTGAGCCTGCTCCAGTCGACAGAAGGAGGCATGCCCAGTATGCTTTGGCCTTGGCAAAGAGGCAATGCATAGCACATACACTGGCTCAGTAGGAACTCTGGAAATGATACCTCTCTCTGACTTGCACATATAGTAAAAGGGATGCCTAAGTTGACACTACCTGCTTTCAAACATGTACAGGGAGTGTAGTATGTGCATCCAACATAGGCAGCCCTGCAGCACCACCTGAGGCATGATTGTCATGTGTTAAGCAATATAAAGCAGTGCTAAACAGCATTTACCACCATGTAGTATATGCAAACAAAATCGCACACACCAACTAGCACAACTGTGGTCAATGTTGAGTAATATTGGGCAACGTCCAGCAATGTTGGTGAATATTGAGCAATGTCATACAAGCCTGGTCTAAGTAGGGCATAGCTGAGCAAAAGTCAACATGCGCATATTTGTTTAACTGGCCCTTAAGCAGTTTGGTCTGCTCAGTATGAAAATATAAAGCAGTGATGGGCCTTGAACCCAGGATACTGTGCACTATAGTTAAAGTACTGAACCACTAAACCATGACAGTATTGCAGTGGTCAGCCTGTAATAAGGAATGTTGATAAGTCTATGCAAAGTATCTCATGGAAACCCTGCAGGCAGAGCATAATCCCTGTTGAGTTATGACACAAAGGTGAGTCCTGCAGTAAGAACAGAACCTGACTTCCAACACACACAGTATAAATGTTAATATTGGTCATGTTCACACACATCAGCAAATGTAGTGGACCTCAGATAGCAACATACTGAAAGGTCACACTGGGCATGCTCACACACTTGAATAAATGAGACAAATGTCAGGCAACAAAACACGGAAAGCCTTAACTGGGCATGCTCACACACACTTAGGCCATGTCTGAGTACAGCAGTGGGCCACACATATCTGGCCTTTGCATGTGTTAACCCAGGAACCTCTCACTATCCAGCAATCCACCCTGTGCACACAGTTATATGACAACAGACACATATATAGTATAGTGGAACCCTGTCATAATGAAATATGTTCTGCAGATACCTAAGTTGTTCATAGAAACTGGTTAAGCAAAGATGATAAAGACCTGCAAACAGTATCAGCAATAAACATTGTGCATCCCGAACATTAGCATAGGTTCAGAGGTCGATACTAGGCTATCTGCCCTAGGGCATGTACAAGCCTAGCCAGAGTGTGTTTGTCATTCGCAACCCTGTCAGATTACTACATTGTGCGTGTGAATAGTAGGTCAAACAAGATAGCCCATGTATGTTTAGGCCAGTGTGTCTCTGTCTAGCAGGGATACAGAAGATATCCCAGGGGTAAATATACGATCACCCATACAGTCATCAAGATGTCTCCTGTAGGTGGTCAGTGGGTGGCTCTGCCTATGTGAAACTGGAATTACAAGTGAGTGGAGCCTCTAGGATAAGAATCTGACCCTCCAGCATGTCCTATTAACATCTGTGCTAAGGTATATGTCCCTGGAATGTGTAGCTCCAAGGGAGTCGGATATCCTGAGGTGGAGCATGTCCAGTAATTCTGGGTTGGGTATATCTGTAAACAACAGGCACACATCATATTTGAGCAGGTGGTAAGCGACTGAATAGAGCTGGAGTTACTGCATCCGAACTGTGCAGGGCATCCGTGTGAGTCCCTAGATCTGCTTGGTGAGGAACTTCTGTGGCCAGTACAGTTGCTGCAGGTGTCGGGTAAGGTACACCTCAAATGTGGCATTGTAACCAAGCATGGTTGTGATGAGCATAGGGGCACAATGACCTCACTTGATCTAGATGTGAAACCATATGGGATAAGGTGGCCTATATAGAAGGTCTGTCCAACCACTTTGACAACATGATTGTCAAAGGCGACAGTACAAACAAGTCATGTCCCCAAACCCTTAACAACTCCTACTGTATGTAATGGAGTACTACCTATGTGGTAATGTGTGGGCATGTTGTTATTCCCAAAGGGGATGACTATGCAACTAATGGCATTTAGCTGTAGGCCATGGCTCAGGCACCAGTCATCCATCTCTGTGAGACCCTGTTTGAGTATGCATGTGGCAGCTGGAGAGTTGATTATGGTACCCAGTTTGCAGTCAAGTGCGAACATAGTCAGCCATATTCCCCCTGTGGTAGCCTGTACATCAGACAAATATATACTGAACAAGAGAGGTCCCAGGACTGAGCCGTGTGGGATGCCACATGTAATTGGTGTATAATCAGACATGGCACCTGCAATTCTGACCATGTGGGTGCTATCCCTGATCCAGGTAGCAATCCATCGTGTGAGATATGTGTCCATATCGACGCTGGTGAGCCTATACCTAATGGCCCAGTGGGATATTGTGTTGAAGGGTTTTGCAAGGTTCAGGTAGGCTGTGTGGACAACCGTCCCTATGTTGATTGACCTGTTAACCATTTAAAGAATACAAACAGGTTCAAGAGGCAAGTTTTGCCCACAACAACACTGAAACGTGTAGGACACAGTGTCTGTAGGTTCCCGAAGTCTATGTGTATGAGTCCCATGACAATACGCTCCATAGCTTTGCAGAACAGGCTAGTTAGGCTTATAGGGCAATATTGTCTGTGGTCCGTTGTGGCACCAACTCTGTGGAGTGGGACCACTGTCTCTGTATGCCATTCTTTGGGTACATATCCTGTAGTAACTCCGATATTGAACAGTGATGTAATGTGAGGGTTACGTCTATCATGAAGCTCGTGTAAGATGCAGGCCGGGACACCATCTGGTCCCATTGATGCTGTGATGTACGCTTTATGGAGGGCAGCACTCACCTGTTACTGTGTGATGTCAGGGAGGTTACACTCTGTTGGGATGGATAGTTGCTCCTTAGGGGGGATGGGGGGGACATCTGCACTGAACCTGTTTGCCAGGATGTTGGCAATGTCAGTGGGTTCAGGGTAAGTTTAGTCAGTATGCAGTAACTCACAGCATATCAGTGAGTGTCCACCCAGGCTCCTGACATAACTGAAGAAGGCCGTGTGATAGTCCTACGTGTCTGGTGCAATTGTCCAGTAGAAACGGCCCTTAGAAAAGTTCATGAGTGATCGTAGCTGTCTGCTAGTACAGATCGCAGATGCCTTCCCAGTCTGGGATTGTTCTCTATCATGTAGTAACTTCCTCCTGACATTGTACAGCTTATTAATGGCTGGGGTCTACTAGACAGGTCCCCTGCCATTGGAGGAGTGAGTCCTGTTGTTATTTGGGATAGCACAATCCATGCAGTCCACTAGGTGTCCATAGAATGTGTATGTAAAGGATTCAGCAGTCTGAGCCGTATTTGCCACTGTCTCATGGTCTCTGAAGGATACCACCTTGCTTTGGTGAAGTGAGACGTTGGCTCATGAGAAGTTCACCAAGATTACCCAGGATGGGTGTGTGGAGGCTATATGTATGTCCAGTGAGATACATGTATGTTCTGACCTTACCAATGAGGGGTATATCACTGTTGTGGAACATAGAGTCCCCATGTTGGTGATGATCAGGTCCAATATGTATTCCACCTTGTGGCTGTGCTGACTGGTTGTGCCAAAGCATATGAGTCTACAAATTGTAGCGACTGTTGTGGGAGGGTGTTGGGGCTTGAGTAGTATCCTCAGTCAATATTTGTGTATTTGAAGTTACCCAATGTAATGGTGTTTGTGGAGACCTTCATATTCTCCATAGTTCCCATGAAAGCCGAGTGTGGTTCCTGAGTTTGGGAGGGTGGTCTGTAGCAGGCAACAAACTGAAAGGCAGTTTTGTACAATGGTAGTTGTATATGTATGGTCTGTGATGCTTTGTGCAGTGCTACTAACCCGGAGGTGTGTGTATCTGTGATGTATATGGATACTCCCTATAGTTGTTTTGTCTGTTCCAAGTCTTGTGGTCAGAAAGCATGGTATGAAACATAACCTGGTAGTGCTGGTGTGCATAAGTGAGCCTGAACCAGGTGTCTGTTAGTGCACAGATATCGCTATCCTCCATACTGAGGAGAGTCCTGAGTGGCCGCAATATGAGGGCAACACATCTGGTGTTGAGCAGCATTACCCTTAGTTTCATTTAACCTGTAATGTCTATGGAGGTGGGTTTGTCTTTTGAGCCCTGCTTAAAAAAGGCACTATGGTGGTAGCAAGAGCCTTAGCCAGCATTCGAAAGTCCAAGGGTGACAGGTGCAAGCTGTCCATAGTGAAGCTACGTGGCATGTCGAGCATGTCACCACAGGCTGACAGACACTGTATCCCCTATGAATGACACCAATTTGTTAGCCAACTGTTAAATGTGATATGTTTGTCTGTATACTGTGACATCATAATTGGTGGGTGTAAGATGCTAGACAAGGTCAGGGTCATACTGGCCTGGGCTACATGATCAGAGTGTTCCTCCATGTATCATGTCATGTGGTCCAGGGAGTAACATCTGAGGTTTTACGCACCAGCATGGACAATGATGGTGCCAGTCCTGTACTTGCTTTGGAGTGACCTGACTGCATGTGTTATGTGGCAGATCCTGGCACCTGACAGACAGCCCAAAGTGACTATTCCCTTATTTGGGCTGGTGAGTGGTACGTCAGTGTGTCTGACAATAAGTGTCGCCTATTACAAGTGTATTAGGTGTATTGTTTAGCCCGAAGGGCTAACATTTGTTTGCAAATCAGGGACATCCCTGTAAATCAGTCACAGTTGGGAGGTCTGGCCTCTGACCTATTCAAATATGCCAGTGTTTATCCTGCTCTGATACTGTGTGGGGTTTGTAAGGTGCTACTGTAACATTATTCCCTACTAGCATGGCTGGTTCCCTTTTTACAGTCATGTCATGCAATTCCACAACACTTGCTGGTTAAGGGCCACAGAACAAGATTTGTGTTATGCCATTCCTATTCTCCCTTTACATTCACTCATTGTAATGCATGATATATTTCTTTCAGCACCACATTATTGTATATCTGCTGTGGCTTAGTGGTACTTCATGCAGTCTTGTGAGTCCAAGGTCTAGGGTTCGAGACTGACAGGGGTCTTTTATTTTGCTGCTGAGCAGTACAAGGGCCCTGCCATAGAGTGACTAAGGCACTTTTAAGCAGTTGTAAGCGGGTTTGCACGATGCTTAGCAATGCTTAGCTAAGCGCACACATGCACACACTGGTGCAAACCCGCTAACTACTGCTTAAAAGTGCTTACTCCCGCTAACCCCCATGCTAATTTCTTTTAAAGAAAAGAAAATGGGGAAATAGGAAAGTGGTGAAAAGGGGGGCACAAAGAGGGGCACACAGTAGGTAAACAAGCTTGGGATGTGCAGGATGAGTGTAGGGAAGGTCCATAGCTGCCCATTTCTTTAACAGCAACAGCTGTGCATAGTCAATAAATTTGGAGTGAAATTTGAAACCTTCCACCCCTGGGAGAGGGGTGAGGACAACAAAGTATGTTGTACTGCCAATTCTAATTATCAACTTACATGTTTGTCTGATGGACATGTGTGCAAAGTGGGCAGCTATGTATGGGGCGTAATTTTTTTGTGGGTACAGATTGCACTTTTTATTTTTTTTCAGGTGAGAGTGGGAAGTGAGGTAGAGGAAGTAGGTATGTTCGAGGAGGTAGGTTGGGAAGGTAAACAGACAAGACAGACAAGACACATACAGGGGTGGTGTATGACATATGGGGTGGGTGACACAATTGATGGGGTCGGATGTTTGGAAATTGCAAGCCCATGAGCCCACAGATGGTAACAGTGGAACTGTGATCCCCACCCATGGGCAGTCACCACTGAACCTTCACAGCCCCGAGGGTGGCTGTGCTGGGGGCTGTGTAGGATGGATAGGCTCACCCTTGAGACGTGCCACACTCATCTCAAGCTGGCATAGGGGATCAGTGACTGAACGTTGGATCTCCCTAGGCACCACAGCCCGGACCCTTTGAAGGGTGGCTGGTGGCCTTCCTCCGCCCACCCTTGCATGAGGGGGAAGAGCCCCATCCCCTGCAGCACTTCCACCCGAAGGTGGCACAGTACCAATGGATGAGGGGAGCCCGGGCTGGGCATCGGACCTGCTGGTGCCAGGTGCACTCGCCATCTGAGGAGGGACAGGTGGGTCCGCTGGGACCGGCCTTCCCATACGTTCTGTGATTAGGTGTGTTTAATTACAACATAAGCAAAACAGCATTCCAGATTAGTTGTAACAGAATGCAATAATATTCCCATTAACCCAACACACCAAGGGTACAACAGTTGAACAGCAAGCATAACACATGCATATATTGAACCACAGTGGTTATTCCATGTATTTGGACTCCTTGATGCCCCAACTTTGCGTTCGGAAGCGTGTTCCCTCTCCGACACCAGGCATTCTAACTGCAGATGTGAGCTACAATCATTTATGGCATGTATTCCCACCTATGGGGCTTAAATATGCCGCATTTCCCGCACTTATTTGTGATTGGCCATTTTGTAAAATTCTCAGCTGACTGCAGACCTGCTTAGTAATGGTTAAACTACCATTCGTAAGTATATGAATGTTAATAGTGGCTGTTTTCCCTATGTTGTCATGGCTTATTGGTTCTGTACTTTGCTTCTGATGCACAGAGTCCTGGGTTTGAACCTTGTCATTCATTTTATTTTCATACTATCCAGACAGGCTAGGGGGTGTGGCTGCATTTAAGCAACTTTGCTCTATGTTGCTCCTCGGTGACCTATGGTGCCCTGGTTGGTGCGGCGCACACGTCCGCGCAGGCACATTGTGCTGGGTAAAGCGCCATTGAACTATGGGCAACTCTATTGTGCTAGGTAAAGCACTATTAAAGTGTGGGCACCTCTATTGCGCTAGGTAAAGCGCTATGAAACTACGGGCAACCCTATTGCACTGGGTGAAGCGCTGCTTAACTGCAGGCAATTTTATATCAGGATCCTTTAAAATATTTATTTTGTTCACTGATACATTGGCCATTTCACTGCTTTTTAGTAATGTTTAAACATATTTGTCAGGTATTATTTCATATACTGATTTAAAAAATAAATACAAAGGGGAGTGGTGGGACTCGAACCGTGAATGCCTCTTCTTTGTGCGAACACTCTACCATTACGCTATTGCATGTAATTTGCATTAACATTCTTTCTTATGCTCTTCCATGTCAGAATTGCTAACTCTAGCTAAATAATGGGCACACCCGCGCACACACGCGCAAATACGGGCAGCTATTTTGGGGATTTAAAAATATATATTTAATGCATTTTAGAACTGTGATAGGGGTTTACAATATCAGGGAGTGTGGTGTTGGGTGCAGGGACATTTGAGTGGACTTGGTCTTGTGTGTGTGCTTTATTTAGTTTTAAAACACTTGCAGGGGCATGGACATTTAGACTGCTCGGCATGCGGACATGCCCCCTGCTTTCTTACACGGTATGTGTAACACTTACGGTTGAGTTAGCATGCCCTCGTGCATATTCATGGAATGCTGACATCATACCGTTCAACTGCAGTCTCCGAGGAAGACTTATTAAGTCTTACACGGAGGATTAGTGAATCCAGGGGAATGACTTTGCAAATGCATTTAAATCATGATTCATTTGCAAAATGTTTTGTCTTGTAAAAGCACATTCTAAACATCTGTGTGAAACATGCATTGTCTATATTAAATATTATTTTATGTCTCGCTTTATTTTATTTATTTATTTATTTTTATTGTTGCTTTTGTTTACTGGGTTTGCCCAACTGGATTTAGTCAAAAACCCTTTTCAATGGTGGCCTGGGAAGAAAATCTCCAATGTATTACAAGCATTTTTAAACAGACATTCAATATTTGCATGAACAGATTATTCCTCTACAGTGATATTTAAAAGGAAAACCTTTTACCTTTAATGGAAGAACTTACAAAAAGAAACAGATAAAAATTCACTTACTCTTTCCTGCTAAACTTAAACTATTTCTCCCAAATGAAACTAGAATATTTGAAGACACGGATACTGCATTATCTTTTCTGAAAACAAAACAAAATTGAACAAACAGAAGTCATAGATTGGAATAGCGGTTTCCTGAAATGATAGGCAGACAGGAGTGGATGGGAAACTAATGAGAAGAAAAAGAAAATGAAGTAAAAGTGACTATTTAACTAATTTTAATATTATTATATTTGCTAAGCTGTTTTATACCTAACTCTCCATAATAAGTACTCTTTATGTCCCTCTCAAATCTTTTTTTTTACTTTCAAAGGAAAAAGAACAAAAAGGAAACCTGGATGCACACTGCACTAAGGTAATTGTTTTCTTTAATTACTTTTATCCACTTACATATATTTGTTCTTTATTTTAATATTTAATATTAATTTAAGTTTTAGTATATACACATCTGGTATGTATACATTTTTAGATTATCATAGTTAGACTCAATAATTATATTATTTTTAATATTCAATTTTGGTGCTGGATTTGCATAAAGGATTTCTATGGGTTGTTTTTTTTTTTTTTGTTTTGTTTTGTTTTTTACTATAAAATCACAACCTTATATCACTTAACATTTTAGAATCCAGCTTTGAAGCAGTTTTTCTGATGTATACAAGTATAACCAGACTATATCAGTATTGTTTAGATGTTATTTGTGTGGTTTATTTATTAGGAACTATATAAATGCGGAGATGTGTCTTTGAATATATGCATTTTCCCTTTGAAGATGCTATGATTAGTTTCAGACTTGCTTAGTTTTATTTGGCAGTTTATTGGTGGTGTTTTGACTCTCAGATTGGGGGTTGGTGCTGGGTTTTGTGGGTTATGTTCAGTCCTGTTTCCTTTGTTTGTATGCTGTCTTGTGTCTCAATTATTATAGAGATCACTTTATCTATGGTGCCATATAATACCTATTTGATGTTTGGAGCATAGACTGCTCTGTTCCTTTTCCTTTTTTTTTCTATCTTTGCTTACAGTAAATATAACTGTTTACTTTGAGATGGTGTTGGTTGGGTGGCAGATAGATCTATGATAATACTGTTGTGGTTATATTCGTTGGAGATGAACATTCGCTTTATGCTGTTTATTTCATGGATAAGGCTATTGCACTCTATGATGGCTTTGCAGTCTGTGGTTTTAGTGACTTTATATTAGGCTCAAGCATTGACTTAAACAGGCTCAAACATTGTTGAAGCTTTTTTATAATCTTACATTTGGATTAAACTGAAACTCCCACCGTGATCACAAGTAATCTGGCATCACGACTTGGCTCATAACTTCCATGTTAGCGAGCAGAAAAAACTATAAATGTGGAGCTGTCTTGGTATTTAAAGTATATTTCTAACTAGCTCCTTCTGAGTTTTGAGTCTTGTACATTTAATGCACTTCTTTCTAATAAGATAATACAAATCTTTAGTTTGCGTTCAATGAAATGTTCTATGAAAGGACAGAGAGTGAGTGGCGCTTCAAAATCTAGCTCTGATGAGTGCTAGTTAACTTTAAAGACATTTTAAATGGTTAATTCTATTTTATAGAAATTCTTACATAGATTTTCTGTATCTTTAATTGACAGTGTACAAATAATTAATTCAACTTACAAAAATAAAATAAAAATCTAATGTTTAAACAGTAATTAAAAAAATAATAAATGGTTATACAACAATTGCCTTATGAAATAGAGGGTTACACCATAAATAGCAGAAGGATTGGTATGATGAAACATAATAATGTTTGATATAATTGTATTTTGTTTTTCCAGTTGCTGTTTGCTGCATCTACATACACCGAACTTTAAGAAACTAAATTAAAAAAAGTATTAATTTTATAATACAATTTATCATTTCATAGTTACTATTTTAAAGAGGTGGAAGAGAGAGAAAAAGAAAAGAAAAAGTTAAATAAATATGATTTTGTTAAGTTATGTTTTAATGCATTCCTGTCTTTCCTTGATTTATTGTATAATGTACCTTTAGATATCTCACTGTAATTTTATTTTTGTGATACATAAATTGGGAAGTCAGGCAATTATATATAATACTTAAACATTTAGTGGTTATATACTATATTACATATTAAAGACAGTGGTCTCTCTAGTTATGTTGTACCTTATATATACCTCTACTGCTATGTGAAGCTAGAAAACTGATGCCACTGGTTGGTAACACCGCTGTTCATCATTTTCTGGATGTACTCCATCTCTATAATTTGCATCTTTTCATTGACAAGCAGTAGTCATAGAGAAAAATCGTATCACCGTCTAATTTTTTTTTTCTGAACTACATTTCTGGAAGTGGTACCACAATCCTTGGAGAGATTTAATGAACCATATTTTTTAAAAGTTTTTTTTTTAGTTTAATAGTTTTAATATAAGGATTTAAACTGCAACCATAGATTATTTTTTGTTTGATTGCAGCTCCTTCTGTGTTCTTTTTTATTTCATGTAGAGCTGCTTACTATATCCCACCAAGATTGGATATAAGCAATCCTTATTTAATTGTGAGACATTGTTTTTTTCATCATATATTTATAAATGATACATGTATATATAATAATTATGATAGGACATTTCCTTTTTAGTTACTAATACCATGTAAAGGGATATACTTGTAATTTCTGGTGTTGTTTCTATGGTTTTCTAGTCCTTTTCAGCCACATATTGTGAGAGGTAAATATACAGAAAATATAAATACTAGTGGTAGTATTGAACATTATTTATTTTAATTAAAGTAACATATAAAATTAAACTGATATATCTAACAAATCTTTGCATTTCTGATATGGGTGTAAGTTAAATAGTTGTTGAATAATTAGACTATTGAAGTAAGTACCTGTTTAAACAGAGCACAGTCTTTTAGAATAAATATTATGCCATATAAGAAAAACATCACCCATTAATTTATTTAGATTACAGAGACCTTACTTACGCTGAGGGGCTATTATAGAATATATAACGTTATTTTCCTCTTTCCCTTATTTTACATTGCATGTTATAGTTTTGGAATGGCAGTGTGGTATTAATCTTGCTTCTGTTGTTAGGTAGGATGATTTGGATAGATTCACTATTCAAATCAGGAGTGTTATACTCCATGTGGGGAGTGAAAGTTGAAATAACTTCAAGTTTAATATTTTTTTGTAATATTTTTTCCTTTTTTGGTGTCTACAATTATAGTATATGCACTTTATTCATATGTACTTACATTAAGTCCACTAGGTTTACAGTTGTTGGCATGCAGTATTTAAGTGGTTTATTCATATTACCATGTTTAAAATTTCTAAAGTTCTAGGTTATAATCTTTCTTGGGCTGCTAGATGATATATGACATATTTAAAGTGTATTTCTATTAAGACTGATGGATTAAATAATGATTGCAAAGGGGTAGTTTAAATAAATATTTAAAATGATTTTCTTTACAGATCATATTCTTCCAAGAAACCCATCTGCTAACAAATGATATAGACAGGCTTAATAATAAACATTATACTGTATTAGCTAGTTCCCAATACAATCAGAAAAGAAGAGAATTAGCTATTTTGTCAAAAAATTCTATATCTATACCAAATATACTGAATACACATAGTGATGATAGAGGATGTTTTTCCCAGTTGTTGTGTCTTTCGGCTTTTCCCGGTTAGGGGTCGCCACAGCAGAACTCCGGTCTGCTAATGATTGGCAGTAGATTTTTACATGCTGAGTTGCCAGCCCTGCCACAAAACCTTCAACGAAGGTACGCCCATTCATGCATATCTCCACACAGAAGACGCTCTAGCTGAGAATCGAATGGGACAACATCTTGCTGTGAGGCGACAACGCTACCGCAGCACCACCACTGGAAGATATACAGTCATTACTATTTATTGGATACCTGGTATAGGTGTTAAAAAAGTTAAACTTCAACTAGATCAGATCATTCATCATTCAAGGGGTAGTTTAATTTTGGCACGAGATTTTAATTGTATATTAATGAGAAGTATTCTAACAATAATGGCAAGCATAGAATATCAGCTTCAGCCAAAACATTAATAAATTAATATTAGAGATGTTAATGAATTCTCAATCTCTGATTCATTTTTTACACATTTCTCACATAGATATGGAACACAACCAAGAATTGATAGAGTTTATATTTCCAGTGATTTAACTATGAGTCTTGGTAAAGTTAAAGTAAAGTTAAAGTAGACTCATGTCCACTTTCTGATCACAACACCAGTGTCCATGTCCTTGCAACTGCAACACTAAGATGGTGGTTTATGTTGCGTTACGTACATTATGTCCTGCATTTTATGTAGGTAAAACTATATGCAAATTAAGAGAAAGAATTGCTGAATATACTAGGGATATAAAGAACAAGAAAATTAATAATGTGCTATATTGTCATAGTTTGACTTGTGCCAACTTTAAGCAGTTTTTATTTGTTGTCATTGACAAAGTTATTCCAAATGAGGGAGGGGGTAATTTTAAAACTTTACTAGAAGTGAAAGAAACATTATGGCAACTTATGTTTAATGCCATGGAATATCCAGGCATTAATGAATATTGTTCCATTGCCAGTGTGTTGAAAAAAAGGACTACACAAATTTAATATGGGTTGATTGTTGGGAATTTGTTTTTATTAAGATGGAAATTATTTACTTTTTACACTTTTTTATTTATTTATTTATTTTGCATTTGTTTGCTTAAGAATGCATTCTATATGTTTATTCACTACTTTTTGACAAACTGAATTTGTTTGGTTAAGAATACATCCTATATGTTTATTCACTACCTTTTGACAAATTGAATAGGTTATTAATTAGGCAGGCCATTAGTAGTGAGGCACATGATGTTAATTCATTATAAAAGGGGATGACTTGTTTAATTTTTCACTCTGATGATGCCCTGAGAATTGGACAGGGCGAAAGTGCTAAGTCAATGTATATGTTTTTAACTTGGTTTTAACTCTTAACTTTTATGAAGCATTAAACTTTCTGTGGCAGTGACATCTTTGTGGTGAATTATCTTATGGTTATTTGTGTTACCATTGTTGGAGAGGTTACATTTTACTGGATTCATAGTATTTCACCCAAATTTGCCAGCTTGAATGGAACGATTGTGAGGATTTATGATGGAAAATATTTTGGCTGCGCTATCTGAATTAACTCAGCTACTTAAAAAAACAGATGCAGAATATGAGTAGTGGTGATGTCAAAAAACTTTCAAAAGAACTGTAAACAACAAACCCAGCAAGTGGAAAACAGGAAATTCAATGGTGCAAAAGCAACCACCCAACTCCACGGCAGTATAATCACAAAGTTTATTCCAACGTAAAATGCAGAAAAAAGGATTGAGCACTTTCGTCTCCACCCTGGAGACCTCTTCAGAATCAATTAAACAAAAAAACATTACAAATTTATACACATAGCAATGCTAGTGAATTAATCATTATTCAATTAAAAATAATTACAATGGGCCATCGCCCAAGTACTTATTGAACAATTACAATTATTGCCCATTTTAAAGCTGAATACGCATTTTGAAATCCATCTATATGTCAGGAATTAAAAGGACCACATATAACAGTTATTTTGTTCTTATTTCTCTTTTTTCTTTTTCCTTAAAAGTTATTAAATATATGAAAAAGTTTTTTATGTATAATAAAAATCACATAAAAAATCACATAAAGGTTACATAAAAATTACATAAGAAACCGTTTCACTAGTGTAGTGCCACTGAATTAAATGAAAGGTGGAGTATACAAATTCCAATATGTGAAAAATGTATTATATATAAGTAAAAAGTATATATATATATATATATATATATATATATATATATATATATATATATGTGATAAGAAAATATATAAAATATACAATAAGAAGAGTATGTTCTCTATACATAAAACCTTTTCAATAAGAAATCACTATTATGTATAAATATGTGTGGTGATGTCCCTACCACTTCCTTAACATTAACCCAGTTGGATTTGTACACACTACATACACCTCCACAGAATGGTTAGATATTAACTAATGAATCCAGAGGTACAAATGTGACTCTACAATCTGATCCAACACTATTCACGCCAAATCTTTTAATGCAAAGCTTTCGGGTTAACCACCCTTCATATTACAACAATTACATTTCTAAAACTTTTCTCTGTTAAACCTGGCCTTAACAATGCAGTTAGTTTAAAGCCAATTTTAGTAAAAAAACAAAGAGAGAATATTTAATATGAGGTAATCTAAATTATTTTAAAGAAAGTGTGTTGTTGTGTGAAGCCCACCACATAGTTTAGGTAAATATTGTTTTCTGCAAAGAGTTATTCATTGCGGCTATAAATAGCCATGTGTATGGTTTAAAATGTATAAAGTATACTGTGCCCAACTATATATACTAACTCCAGGATCACACTACAGTGGGAAAAGGACATATACCTTTTACTTTAATGTGTCAGTGTTACGAGTTTCAGTCAAATGAGTTTTCAGTCTTTTGAACTTTCAGTGTTTTGGTCTCAGTCAAATGAATTTCAGCCAAATAAAATTTATGTCTTATGAAGTAGACCCATATATATATATATATATATATATATATATATATATATATATATTGCATTTATTTGGTTAAGAATGCATTCTATATGTTTATTCACTACTTTTTTGACAAATTGAATAGGTGTTTAATTAGGCAGGCAATTAGTAGTGAAGCACATGATGTTAATCCGTTATAAAACAGGACACCTTGCTTAACTTTTCATGCTGATGATGCCCTGAGAACTGGGCAGGGTGAAAGCGCTAAGTCGATGTATGTGTTTTCAACTTGGTTTTAACTCAACTTTTATGAAGCATTAAACTTTATTTCCATGACAACGGCATCTTTGTTGTGGATTATTTTATGGTTATTTACAAAATTATATATATGGCTTAGAGATGCGAGTAAAGACTGGTTGTGGGATGTAGGATTCTTAGTGAAGAGAAATAGTTTGATAATATGGCAAGCTGAAAATTGCAGTGATATTTATCCTGGAGATATATTGAAACAGGTCCATTGATTTGATAGGTGATGTTTTATTTTTGATTTAACTGAGTTTACATTCTAAATGGATTTCAGTTGTAATGAGATGTAGTTCCATAATTTAGCTACACTTTTTAAGTGGCAAGAGTCTCCTACAATATTATATGATTTGATCATAGATATGAGTGATTTTTCTCAAAAGCATAACATTTGATTGGGGGATTAGTGCTGCATTAAATTTTTAAGGGTTGGTCCATTTTCTGGTGTGTACAGAAGTCTGTATGTTATAGTTATCTAGGTGATTTGGTAGTTCTAACCAGTTTAATTCTCTGAGGGCTAGGCAGGGGTGTGTTCTGTCATGATAGTTCACTGAAAATTTATAATGTGGCCTCATTCACATTCCATAAGAAGTATCTGCTTTTGATGCAGTTTCATCAAACTCAAAGCTTAAATGCTATTTGGCTTCAGATTAATCCAGCCAGATCATCTGGGAGCACTCAAGTTTGGACAGTTGTGAGACTTGAAAGTTAGATGCGACTGAGGCAGCACAGAAGTGAGATGGCAGTAAGAAACTAGAGGCTATACATCTTCTGCTATGTCAGTGAGATAGGTTTTTCACTCTGTATAATGTACCTAGGTTTTGCTGAGTTTTTTTAAACTGCATTTGATAGATGGTGGTTGAATTGTCTTTGATGACACCGAGTAGTATTGTATGGTTTACTTGATCTATCATGGTGTTGTTGGCAGAAATTTTACTGAATATTGTATAGGCAGGTAAATAATTTGGAATAAAGAGCAGTGACTTCCTTTTTGTGGGTTTAGAAGTAATTGTGAATTATTTAGCCATGTTTCAAACAATAAGAAGCATTGTTTGTAATACCTTGGAGTTTAAAGAGAGTTTTGGCAGACCAGATTATGGTTTCATCATCAGAGTATTGAACCAGGGTAGCATTTTTTGTAGCAATTTATATGTCATTGTTGAATAAGTTGAAAAGTATAGGGTTACTGGCAAGAAGGAGCTGAACTTATTTTTTCCATTTCACTGTTTGCGCTCTGCTGGAGAGTTCGCTACAGAAACAATGTGGTGAAGAGATGGTGAGCCCTAAATATATGAGTTTTTGTAAGAGTATCTGGTGGGAGTATCAAAAGCTTTTGATAAGTATAGGAAGATGGAGAAGACTAGTCTTCTGGCATTTTAATGGCTATATACAGTATTAATAAAATTCAGCAAAGCACTAGTTGGGCAGTGATGAGAACAGAAGCCATACTGGGTTGAAGACAGAAGCTAGTAACCTATTAGATAACTGACAAGTTGCATATGAATGCACTTTTCTGATAATTTTGATAGGAGAAATACAATGGCAAACAGGCTATAGCTTGAAAGATCTTTATTGATTCTCCCCTTCTGTAGTGGATTAGTGAATCATTTTTTTCCAGTGCAAGGGGACTTTATTTTCAGATGTGGATTGAATTATCAGCATTGAGACTGAATATGAAATAGCCTCACCTGCTATTATAAAATATTTACCAGATAGATTGTCAGGGCAGTTGTAGTATGCTTTAAGATTTTGAAGCAGTTTTGATTGTATTTCTGGGAACTGATTGGAGAAAAAAGCATTGGAAGTTACTTGACTGATTAGGGACATAAAGAGCTTGATTAGTCTCCTGGTTGGTTTATGACTATACTGTCTATACAATAATACAAAGAGGTATTCATTTGGGTGCTGGTAGTGTCATTCTGCTTCTGTGCATTTGCTATTGGCTGTGTAGATTGTACTATGTTTAACAAGTTATTGCTTGAGGCCCAGAATAGTTTTGACTTATTATTGTATCTGTTTTGATTGCTGATTGTTTTGTTAAGTTTCTTTGTTATTTATATACTAGTAAAGTAGAAGTTGTTTAATTTTTGACTTTGCAGGCTTTGTCTCTTTCTTTCATGAGTTGTTTAGTTGTTTAGAATAGCCATGGGGCAAGTTTGGCTTTAACTCTTTTATTCTAAGTGGAGCTGGTATGCTTCAAACACCTAGGAAGGTTTCCTTGACCTCAGAGGCAGTGTGTTTTGTACCTTTTGGTATAGACTGGTCACTTAGGCTGTCTGATGGAGTTCCAGTTCACAATGCAGTTTTTTTTCCAGCTTCTTAAACTTTGCTGCTGCTGAGAGTTTTCATGTTTTCATATGGCTTGTATTCTGAAGTTTCCTCTACAACCAAGTACCAAAATGCAGTTGATGGCTGAATGATTCTTGTCCATATTGCTTGAAATTCTAGTCTTCGCAATGTTAGTAACTTCCGGTGATGTAATTGCTCAAGTTCAAAGGCACACACTGCAAATTGTTTTGGTAAATCCAGGAAGTGTAATGCAGCTAAAATGACTTTTTTAATTATAAATAAACCATACTGATATATGTATTATTTCACTGAAGGTTCACCCTAAGAGTATTTTGTACCTTGGAAATGGAAACCTCTTTTATATTATCAATTAATTGAGCTATTTATTAATATATGGATTTATTTACATATCTATTTATTTAGTTATTGAATTTGTGAACCAGGGTAGAACACTGATCATAATACACTAATTTCTGTCTCAGCCCTGTAAAATAAATGCAAAAAAAGATAACAAAAATGTGAAAGCAAACAGAAGTTTCAAAAATGCATATTAAATTAACATAATATGCAATATGTGTAGATAAAACACAATAGATGGAACTGTACAGTTTGAATTGTATGGATCTTGGAGTGAATAATATGGATAAGTGCTGATGGAATTTAGTGTTGAGATAACAGCACTTAGGTTATATGCCTTGCAGAGTGGCAGTTGCATTGTGCCTGTTTTTGAAGGTAAGAGTTTAGCTGGACAAAGAATTTGGGATACGAAGACATATCCTTGAGAAAAATGAGGAGAGATTCCCAAAGTGTGTGGCCAAAGATTGAAATGCAGTGGTTGGTGCTTGCAACTTGATATGAAGTTTGTAAAATATGTCCTATGTTGGCCTGATCTCTGAAACATAGAAAGGTGATCATCTTATGAAGGTTGAACCTAAGACTGGGAATATCTGAGCATTTAGAAGTGTAAATATTTGAGAGCTGAGTAGGATGTCAATTCTTTGTTTAACAGATAGCCATTTTGCTGTTTCAGTGAGCTTACAATGGTGTTCTTGGCATGGAAATTTATTTATGTATTGACATTTGTTTACCAATAATGTCCTATGGGGTTAAAAGCCCATTTTAGGCAGAGGACCCTGGAGAAAAGCTTCAAATTATTACAAAACATTTTACGAGCAATAATTTACAATCTGCAAAAACAAAACGAAAATATATGTAGTTTAAACAATTATAACAAAGATGAATTAACATTTATACATCTTGTAGTAAAAAACACAAGCGTATTCACCACGGTGAAGGCAAAGAGAAATATAAGGCAGAGTCCATTAAAAAGTAAAAATCCTTTAATCCATGGAGAGACACAGACAAAAAAATGAGCGCTTTCGCGTAGCAAGTGTACGCTTCATCAGATTTCAAATCACAATGAAACTCATTCAGTTTATATACACAGGTATAATACCTTAATTGATTCAATTAAACAATCAATAAAAAGCATCAATTAAAAAAAATTTTTCAATTAGTTCACAAAGAAAAAATCCTGCCTGCTTTCAAAAAACCATGTATAGATGTTAGGCACAGGCTTTTGTAAACTATTTTCAGTAAGCTAATATCTTAATCTCTAAGAGGATGAGTAAATAAATAAATAAACAATATCTATATATATGAGTATATGTAAATAAATAAAAATGTGAATATGTACATATATATGAAACAATTAATGATTTATTATATAGCATTGGAATGCCTAAAAAAATATCAGTTCAGAATGGAAGCTATTAAATAGCATAGAACAGAATGTCAAAACCATAGCTTCTTAACATATAAATGTATAAATTTATAATATGTAATAGCAGTATACTATAAATATATTCAGATATAACAATCTATCATATGTCCCATAGAACCTGACATTCCATATAAATAAATATGTCCACTATTAAGTTATGTAAACATGATAAAAAAATGCTATAGATAAATTCATTTAAGTTATTTAAAATCCTCGGGTTGTGCCAACAACACATCTCTTATGCGACAAGAGATCTAAAATGGAAACATTGGAACGGAAATATATTTTTCATTATTTCCGAGATTTGAGAATGGGTTTGAGAGATATGTATTGATTCAATCCAGGAAACTGGTGGTCTCTTAATTTAAGAATCCACTCAAGTTCCTTTTGTTCTAGTATGTTTACATAATCTCCCCCTCTTTCACTTATGTTCACAACTTGTAATACCCTAAATCTAAAACCATGGTCATCATACTGAAGTATATGCTTTGCCAATGCATTAAGCTCATTTTTCTTTTTTATATCGTAAATATGATCATAGATTCTGTTCTTTAACTTCCTTTTTGTAAGGCCTACATAGTAAGCAGGGCAAAGTTCACAAGTAGCCAAGTAAATAAGATTGGAAGTGTTACAGGAAGCAAAGAACCTAGGAGCAAAAGAATAAGTTAAAGTAGGATGAGAAAATATCTGTACTTCTGTGATATAGTTGCACATATTACAACTACTACAAGGATATGTTCCAAGCTTTACAGGAGTTAGTACATTCGATGTTTCCTTAACTTTCAAATTAGTGCACAATAATCTTTTTAAATTTTTATTATTCCTATATGTAAAACTAGGTGTGTAGCCTACTAGTTTTGCTGTTCTATCGTCCGTAGTGAGTACTTGCCAATTACTACTAATGATATTCTTGATGATCTTGTTGTCATTGGTATAGGTCGTAGTAAATTGTACTCTATCTTCTGATCTTGTATCTTGTATATTTCTATAATTAAAGTTCCCATTCCTGACTGTATCAGATAGGGTAGGAGCTTGCTCATCACCTAGAATCTGACTTCTAATTTTCTTCACCATTTTTGCATCATAGCTCCTTTCTATAAATAGATTTTCCATACTATCAGCCTCATATAGCAGATCTGAATTCTCTTTACATATTCTGGTTAACCTCATGAATTAGCTTTTCACAATACCTGTGAATACGTGTCTTGGATGCATACTATTGTAGCTAAGAAGTGCATTCTTCCAACATGTCTTTCTATGTGACGTAGAAAACAATTTACCATCCTTAATTCTTAACTTCACATCTAGAAAATTAACTTCTTCATATGAGGCTTCCATTGTAAATCTTAAAAAGCTAGTAGTGCCTTCTAAATAAAGCAGGAAAGTTTTAAACTCCTGAACTGTTTTTTTCCTGCATTTTATACATCTTACTAGCAATTGAATGAGTAGCTGTGCTGTCCCTTTTGGAGACGCAGCAAGTACAGGGAGTCTGCATTCTCATTGAGAGAATGATACCTTTTCCAATAGCTATTTTTGCAGCAACAGATAGAAAGTGGTAGATTTTCCTGGACCAGAACAAGAGGGAGTTGACTATTTTCTTTGTTCTTTTTTTCTAAATGGTTACAGAAATTGAGTGATGGCAGTTGTAGAGAGTTTCTGGTCAGTTCCTAACATCATAGTCTCTGAAAGGGTTAGTCCTAAGTTAGATGTATGTTTTTATTAGTAGTAGTAGGTATAATCAGCTACAGAGTTTAGGGGCAACCTATGTATATACAGTGATGCTCTTTTCACTTAGATAAAGGCTCAGGTGTGTGGTTTTGTAAGTAAAGGCTACCTTTCTCTTCTGAGCCAAAAAGATCTTACCTCAGCCGGCCAGAGCAGCCTCAGTAAAGCAATTCTCTTCTATCAGCTGGAATATAGACTACCCATTTTTGTAGCTACACCCAAAAACAATACTAGACAATCAATAAGACCATCTGTTGATTCATTACAGGTTCACCCTCCATAAGTATCACTGTGTCACCCTTAAGAAAGCTAAATAGCTAACCATAAAACAAAGATCTAGCCCATCATTAGGATCCTAACCATATCAACTACTCCAACTTCAGGTATTTAAACCCCTTGCAGATTCAACCCTTTACCCTGATCCTGTGTGAATTAACTATCCAACCATAGACTGGAAGAACTACTCATGCCAAAACAAAAATGCCCAGAGATTCCTTGATTTCATCAATGTAAATGCCTTGGACCAGCTGGTCGCAACCCCCACAATAGGCAATAATATGTTGAACTTGGTATTAACCAACATGAGTAGCCACTGCAGCATCCCTACAGTGTCATCCTCCTTGGTAAGATCTGACCACAAAGCGGGCACCTTCAAAGTCACCATCTCCCCATACCCCTCCACCACCTAGGATCAAACAAAAAAACCTTCTACAAAGCTGATTACTACCTTTTGAGGGAAGGTATAAACAGCTTAACAGCTCCCTCCCCCTCCATAGCAACTGACACAAATGTCTAAACCTACACTAAAGTACTATACCAACATTCATATAGCTGATGAAATCAGAAATGCCCTACAGGAGAAGATCATCCTCCTCAAAGAAAGTAAACAAATCTGGTGGACATCTGCAATAAAAAAATCTCTATAATAAAAGGAAATAAAATTGCTGTCCAGGGCCAAGAAGCAGCAGGTGCCTAATTGGAAGCAATCTCTCCTTAGCCTGAACAAACAAATACGAGCACTAGTGAAATCCTCCAAAGCACAATTCGAGTCCAAACTGGCCACATCTACTAAAGACAATCATAAGGTTTTCTTCACATATGTCCAGAATCTCAAAGGAAGCACTCAGATCTGCTCAGAACTGGTGGTCAAGGACACCACATACACAAATGCCATAGATATAGTCAACCTGCTGGCAGACAGGTTCATCAAAAACTTCATCCCTCTATCCCCCCATCAGTAAATCAGGACATCCCCAGAGCACCTTCCCCCTCTCCTTATCTCTAGGGAGCAAGTCATCACTGCCCTCTCAAAGACAAAAAAGTACAGCCTCCATGGAACTCTATAACATCCCAGGGTGCATCCTACATGAACTCAGGCAGGAACTTGCAGCACTATTAGGCACCCTGTTCACCCAAAGCCTAAGTTCCGGCTTCATCCCAGCTGAGTGGAGGACAGCTGCTGTCATCCCTTTGCACAAAGGTGGAGTGTCCACTGAGCCAGGAAATTATAGAACCATCAGCCTAACTAGCCTGATCTGCAAGGCCATGGAATGGATTACCATGGACCTCATTAACAAGGACATTAGCAACCTCCAAACACTTGATCCCACACAGTTTGTTTTCATCAAGGGAAGGTCATGCCAGTTAAAATTTGTTGACTTCTTAAAGACAGTCACCAAAGCCATTAATGAGGGGAAGACAGTGCACACTGCCTACCTTGACCTGGCCAAAGCCTTCGATAATATTCCCCACTCAGGCATAATAGATAAACTCTCTCAATTAGGCATCACTCCATATGTTATCAGATGGGTAGCAAATTGGGTCACTGATAGAACCCACCTAGTCAAAATAGGGGAAGCCATGCCAAGCAGTAGACCCGTAATGAGCAGAGTACCCCAGGGATCGGTCTTTGGGCCTCTGTTGCTTGGGATATACTTTTCTAATGTGCAGGCCAAAACCAGCGGGCTATGCCTGACCAAGTTTGCAGCTGACTGCAAGCTGGGTACTGTCATCCATTCTCCTAGTGATGTGGGCATCCTCCAAGATAGTCTCACCAAAAGGAATGACTGGTGTCAGAAACATGGCTTCAAACTGAATACCAAAATATGCATCATCATCCCCTTTGGGGAAAGTGATATCCTCACAAATTATCACATTGATAACAAGGTCCTAAGCACACAATCAGACACAATGGATTTGGGCACACAGGTTGATAGCAACCTGACTTTTGACCGCCATATTGCATCTGCTGTAAGGAAACCTTTCTACATGGCCCACCTCATTAGTAAGGGTATTTCATCCAGGGACAAGGTGGTCATAGCATCCCTGTATTCTTCTCTTATGAGGCCTATTATTGAGTACAATGGCCCTATCAGCATGTACCTCACAAAGCGCATGCAGCAGCTGGAGAAACCACAGAGGATCCTCACCAGGAGAATCCAGGGCCTCAAACATCTACCCTACATAGATAGACTAAAAGCTCTGTCCCTCTACACAGTCTCATACAGACTCCTCAGAGGTGACCTCTGTCTGGCATACAAAGCAATCTCAGACCCGCCTTGATGGGACTGCTGCATATCCACAAGTTAAGCTCCACTCGAGTAACCTGCACATGCACCTCAACCTGGTCTGTGACATCAAAAGGACTTGTTGGCAAGACACGTTTCTGTCCCAGAGACTCACCATTCTGTGGAATAGACTCCCTCTCCATGTCAAACAGAGTACCTCATTATCCCTTTTTAAACGCAACCTGGATAACTGGATGAGGAACAGAAAATACACCCCTGGGATTCCACCTGTGTCCCTGCTGGACAGGGGCATTGGGTGTTTACTTGTCAGAACATGGGCTAAATTCTTGGCTAGGTCTGTAAGGGCATCAGGGCCAATAGTTTAGTAACTTCCATGATCCTAAGTGTGCCTAACAGTATGCTATGCTGGGAGAACCATTTGTATTACAGTTAGAGTTATTACTATAAGACAGATTTCCATGAGCATTCTTTATTGCATTACAATGCCAAGACAGTCGAGTAATATATTTCACCTGAGTCAGCTGCATATATACTTTCCACAGTGTAAAGACTTGTGCTTGTTGTTAATGGTTGTATACTTTGCAGAAAACAAATCAGTCTTATCAGTTTGTTTGGATTGGATGTAGTACTAGGATGTCTATAGTTGTGAGTAGCTAAACCGCCATTTTGGCTTAACATCTTAGGACATCACCATGCTATTTGGAAACATTACAAGATTAAGGCAAGTGGAAGTATTTAGGGCCCATTATTAATTCACAGGTCATGGCATAAGAATTTGTAATGTAAAATGAATACCAGTAAGTTAACTGCAGGAGTGGCAATACAAGTCACATACATGTACAAAAATGTGAAATTACTGACTTTGTACATTCTCCTGATTTTAATATAAATGCAGTTGTGTTCCAGTGCCAATTAATATGGTAATGTGTATTTTATATACATATATAGATAGATATAGATACATATTATTCATTTTTGTAGACAGGATCATCATCTGAAAACAGCCATGAGTCCTTTCAGCCGTAATCAAATCTTACATGGATAAAACCTCAAAATAATGATAAGACAATGAGCTTGGTCTTATTAAAGGTAAATCTTCATATGCTAAAAACCTCATCAAGCTATAATTAAGAATTTACTTCCCATATTACAGAACATAGTAAAACTTGACTACTAAAACTGCTTCAGTTACACCTGATAACCCAGATTCAAAGAATAAACATTTTTATTCTACTGTAAAAAGTTGCAAGTTTCTTCAGGACCTAAGCTGCCCAATGTCCACATAAGTATTTGGCGAGGGACAGTGAGAGTACAAATGCACAATTCAGCACTCTTTTGCAGACATTACATTACAGTTATTCAGCTTATGTAGCAAAAACTACAGTATAAGTTTCAAACCACAGGATCTATTTTTGTATGGCATGAAGTAGCATAGTTCTATATTTATTTGAGCACTGTTATTTAACTGACTTTTGAAATGGCAAGCTTAACTAATAGTTGCCTAAAATTTCCATGTGGTACAGTTTATATTAAACAGTAAGCTGGGGTTGGTTGCATTCCATCTGGATGACAGAAGCCAAAAGGTATGGTGTGTAAGAGACTTAGTAAGTCTGGCAGTGCACGTTTTGATCACATGTCATATATTCCCAAATGGAAGAAACATTTAATTGCACTAGACAAATGTGTATTTAAAATTTCCATTACCACACTACTGACTTGGTACAGCTCTTTATTTAATATCTGAGACTCTGAAATTGAAGTATATTAGCTGAAGAAAAAAATCTAAGTCACTTATTTAACATTATTCACATACATGTAAAAAATTGAATCTTTGTGAACATTTTCATGCATGTAATAAACATTTTTATTATTATTATTATTATTATTAACCATTTGTACTACCACTGTTAAAATATCATTATTTGTGACTTCTCTAAATGGCTTGCAGATGTTAACACAACATTAATATTTTAATTGTCTAGCTGGAATATTTTTCATGACACTTTTTACCTAGAGCATTTTGTCAAACCATGGCATTTGATAACAATTACACGTAGCCTCATTTACTACAAAATGCTGAATGTAAGATGGACACAACTGCTGCTCTTGTTATACTGTATACATATCCTGTTCTAATTAGGGTCATCTGAGGTCCAAGATGGGTAAAAGTGGCAATGGTTAATGAACTCAGCTAGCTGCTTCGTGCCGGTCCCAATTGAATACTCACACCATTTGTGTGCATTGGGTGAATCTGACAAAGTAATTTAATGACTGTCATGCCTTAAAACAGGCATGAATATTTTCTGAGTTTTACATTGTTACAAAAGCAATGACTAACCAAATAAACAAACTGACCAACTAATAATGACATGAACAGCCACTTAAATTCCTCTGAAAATGGAATATTAGACACCATTACTGATAAGTGGAGTAGCTAACAATCTAATGTGCATGTCTGCAATGTGCCACAGTGCAACATATATGTATGGTGACAGTCACAGTGAAATATGTCATGGGAATATTTTGCCACCTTTCTGTTTCTTGCAGTCACTCAAAACTGCATTATTTATCAGTTAAAATATTGTCATATCAAAGCTTGAGAAGATTATTTAAGCAATATAAATTAACTACCCCAAAGAAAATTGTATTATACCCAACTTCTCCGACCTGTATGTCCACATCTCCAGGGCCATTCAAAATGTGCAAATCATACCATTGTTATTGTTTCCTGATTTCCTAATTGTCTTTTCTTTCGCAGGTCCATTGCTTCTTATTCTCTTCTGCCGTTAAGACATACAATCTTTTCAGGTCACACACTTTTCAATCCTTTAAGTTATAGTACAAAATCAGTAGAAAGTGTTTACCTTTCTATGCATTAAAGTGCTGAAAAATAAATAGGTAGCCCATGGTCAGATCCAGGATAGGATGTCTTAAAAATAGTCCTCATAACCTGCTTGTCTACTTATCTGAATAATTATTCAAGTGTGTTGTAATATTTTGGTGAAAACCTATGAGCCCATAACTTGACAAAGAATAAGCTATGGAAGCTAACTGTAACACAGATGAACACAGCATGTTATGAGGACAACTACAAAATGACTCCAATTTTGAGCAATAAACGGTAATATAAAATAAATTGCTGTCCCACTGCCATAATGTCAGGTAACCTAGCTCTGCCGTGTTGGACCTGAATAATGTAAGAAAGCCTTGTTACAAAAGAGTACATGGATGGAATGTGGCAGATTTGACTGCTGTAGAGTAGCTTATGTGTGAATACCTGGTTGGGGGGGGTGTAGCCTTCAGAGCATTCATGGAAATCCAGGGCTGGGAATTCATACATGATTACATGCATGCAAAAACTCACATGTGACAGTAGGCACCAGGGTTCTGCATGCAGCATCTAACAAGGGAGCAGGAACAGATAATAATCCCATGTAGTCTTAGTGACCACACTTAGATGGTAAACAGATATGAAAAGTAGTCTGGCTACATCCACAAATAGTATTTGAACAAAAATAAACCACCAGACCACACACTAATTGCAGCTATGAACCAAAATGTCAAAAGAGAAAGAAAAACAGAAAGAAAATCTAATATTCTATCACCTCTTTGCCCATTAGTTTTTCTCTCGAAAGTGCAAGGAGACATATTCAGACATGTCAATTGAGCTGTCTATTAGGTAACTAGGCAGTCATGTTAGAGCTCCACTCTGGGTTACTTATAGTCTTAACATGATCCTTTCTCTGCTTTACTCTTGTGTGAAAAGGTATAAGTCCTTCAGTTTTGTTCTTATATTCCTTTTCTTGATGTCCCATTTTTACCTTTGGCGTATTTAGCTTGATTTCTGTTTTGCTCTCTACAGGCAAAGAATAGGTTCAATTCCAACAAAAGAGGACTGAAATACCAATGTTGTGAATAGCAACATGCCAGGTGATTGATGGGTGCTCAACATCTAGCTTAATGTGGATATTAAAAATGTTCATATGTGTTTGGTACAAAAATGACAAAGCCCTCATCTCCTTAGCTGTACAACCTTAGAGTGAAAATTTCAAGGGGGCATGGACAATGCATTTCCTCCAAGCAACAGATGGGTAGGAGGACTTACCAACCTGCATAAAAGCTTCAGTCACTGACCTTATTCGCTAATTTTATGTTGTAGTAAACTGTTATCATCTCATTTCCTCTCAGCTGAACTTCCATGGCTTCTGATGAACTTTGTGGTATTAGTCAAATGAAAGCATTTAGCCTTTATAATAAAGTAGTCCTGTTATTGACATGTTCTCTGATGTTTTTTTTATTATTTTCTGAATTTCCATAGTAGTTATGGGCCCTATATTTTAGATATCAGAGGCTGTCATTTTGTACATTGATCTTGTGGCTTTAAGCACACAGTATTCCTGTTGTGAACCCTACCAGAACTACTATACGCAATTCTCCATGTGTGGCCATAGAGAAGACCTTTAAAGTACATGTATATCTTCATCACTTTCTCTTGTCAATCGTAACATGAGGATAGACCCTAGCATCCTAAATGGCTTTGGCCACAGTTCTTATAATTTGTGCCTCGTGGTTTATTTCTACAAAGTCTATCAACATGATGTACTTTTCTTATTCTTCAAAATATCTCTACTCATGTGGTATTTCACCTTAAGACTGGAGGACTTCAACTGAAGTTCCTTGTACTATTTTGCACTAACCTCACTTGTCATTTGCTTTGCCCATTTTCATGAATTGCTTTGAACTCTTTCTATACTATTTGAATTCCACACTGTTGCAAATATCTTCCAGAAACAGTTTGGTAATATTCTTAGTGTCCCTCATGATGTGTGACACAGCTATAACAGACAGCATTAGATTATGAGCTAACATCTCTGATACTTCACTCACCACTTTTAGTTTTTTGGTTTTAACAATGTCCTCTTATTCACTTCTCTTTGTTGGCTAATACTCAGCAACTCTTCTAACCATTTTTAGGTCCTCCCTACTATAGACTGCTTAAGCATTCATTTGTATGGGACTGTGACAAACGCATTTCTCAGGTATAAGTATGTCTTATCCGCCAGGTTCCATTTATCAAGTTCTAAGGTAACACAGTCATAAAACTTGATTGGATGGCACTGACATGATTAGATAGCAACAATCCCATAATGTTTTGCTATCCTTTAGGTTATTTAAGTCTTCTTATCAACTGAGCTTCCTTCACTATCATTGCCATAACTCTCCATTTTACTGAGATGAAGGATATTAGGTTGCACATCCCTAGGTAAGTGCCTGCAACCCTCATGAAGTGTGCAATAATACAACTAGGGTGGGACAATGGGGTAATAGGGAAAGTACCCCAGCTGCAAATTCTTAGCTCTCAGTCTGGTGCAACAGCTTCAGATGACATTGCAGGTGCTGAAATTAATATGTTTAGTAACATTATTGTAGCACAAGCTTCTTGCTAGTGTTCAGAAATTATTTTCAACTTCTTTTTTTTTATTTTATTTTGGGGTTTTTAAACTTGAGATTTCAAAGACCTTGTTATAGGTCTTGAACTTTGAAAAACCTTTTTTTTTGTTTTTTTTTTTCCTTTGCTTGAGGTATAAAATGGTTTAGCTACAACTCTGATGGAGTCCTATCACTGCAAATTTTTTATCTGTCCTCTAGAAGCTTACCACAGCCATGCAGCTGGTTAAAATTATGATATGTCATCTGTGACTACACCTTTCAAACCCAAGATTCTTTGCAGGTATAGCACCCAGGGTCTTCTGCCTTTGACATTGTTGTTTAATTTCTTTTTCTGCACGTTTCCAGGATATGAGGCTATCTGTTACATGTCCGTACCTATTCTCTCTCCTCCTCCTCGCACTTTAGATCCATAAATAATTTTCATGAAGACTGAGATGAAATAATTAAAAATTCTGCTTTGTGAGCATCCTGTTTGTACTTTGTTTAGCAATCTGTGAAACTCTGTTTTCATAATCTGTCATCTATGTATTTTAAGAAGGCCTGACAGAATAGGTTCTGTTGATGGTCTATATGTGAGGAAGAGGTCACCTGTTAGTAGCTTGTATGATACTACGAAGAGGGCTTTGAGATGTGTGCATAATTCTTATGACTTAGCCTCTTGGTTTTACTAGTGAGAAAGCATTGTAGGCATTCCCATTGTGAAAAGTATTTGGACAGGTGCATGGTGAAAGAGACGTTACATTCGGCCTAATGAGTACAGAGTCCAGTGGAATTAATATATCCCTGGATCTGGATGAAATATCTTTAGATGTAAGCTATGGGATGAAAAAGGACATCCTTACAGCAGTGGGTATGTGGTGATCAAATGATAGGTTATTGCAGGCATAAGTTCCCAGATTCTTAATTGTGGGATCGATTTTTAGGGAAATTATGTCAATGGGATAGTTACAAAGGGAGTCATGCTTGCTGAAGGATGCAGTTTTAAACTTCTTGCCACTTAGTTTTAGTCCATGGTTTTGATGCCAGCTATTTGTTCAAGACTTGGAGGATCTTGGACTCCTCTGGGGAGTATATGATGACATCAAATATGCAGTCATCTGAAAACTTTGTAAGCCACAAACCTTTAATGTTATAACATCATACTAAATATTATAATGTCACACTGCCTTTTATAGTCTTTTTCATGATTTCCTTGAACTCCTGACCATACTCCTTTGTTCACCTTTTAAGCTATTATTAACTTTGCTGTAGATTCAGATGGCTATATAATTTTTAGCTATTATACGTATTTCAGAAGTGACGGATACAGGATTTCCTCCATTTGAGAGAATGGAGGGGATTGTCATCGAGAGACCATTCCATTTCCATTTTCAGTTTCATTTTCCTGTAAAGTATAAATTCATTTAAGCAGTTCATAAAATGGTCTTCAGTGAAAAAAAATGTTTAGTAAAGGTAATCTGGTCTCGATTTAATGATCCTGAGTGGAGAATTATATAAAGTTAGAATAAATGTAACTTGTATCGCTTTAATGGATTTATTAAGGTTAGACTAATTTCTGATACTTTCTGCTTTAAACTAACCTCCATTAAAATAGACAAAGCAGCATTCAGATTTAGTGCAGTAATTAAATTGTAGTGATTCTACTTATGTATACACTGCTTAGCCATATAACCTGTTAAGCTGTTTATATAATGTTTCTGTTGTTATCTTCCCATTTGCCACATTCAACAGTGCATTTAGTCATTTTAAAATGTCTGTCAGTATTAATATACGATAGCCCTGGCAATTGTCAATATTTCAGTATATTGTAACATTTTTCCTATCTCGCCATGCTGATTTTTTTCAGAACTTAATATATTGAGCTTTGGACTACATGATAATTCAAGAAGTTTAAAATGTCTTTCTGGATATTGACTATTAAATGTTGATTAGTCCAAAGTATGCCATATCAGAATATATATCCATTCACTTAGACAAAGCAGATCAAAGTGGTTCTAAGGACTTGCATGACATACTAAATAAACATCCACATACATATACTTATTCCCTGAAGTCTTTAGAATGAATTAATATGAACTCACAAGTTATAAAACCTTTAATAAAAGGGAAACATTTTATTCATAGAAATCAGAAACTATTTATACATGACACTACTGTAAGCCCCAGAAAGAATCTGAAAAAATAGACTGCTACTTCATTTCAAAATTCGTCCAGGATTCTTTAAAACAAGTAGCACACTCTAATTGTTAAGGAACTGTATGATAATGAATCCTATGTAGTCTTCATTATGTATTAGTTACCACAAATGCCACATCCATCATACACCTGACACTTCTTTATTTAGCCATTCACACTGTTACCTTTCTATTCTGCGCAGACTTTCAGAAGCACAAGCAAGATTCTCAGCAATTCCAATCTGCCAGATAGGAGTTCAAGTAGGAGCAATTTTATATAATTCAGAAGGTTATTCAGGAAGACTGGGACATAGTAAAATGATTCATTTTTTGATAGGATTGTTCCTCATCAATTTTCCTTTAGCTATATATATATATATATATATATATATATATATATATATATATATATATATATATATATATATAGTGGGACACCATTAGTTAAAATATATATGGCGGTACCTTTTAAGCACGTCAAGCATCATGGACCTTTAAACAAAGAATTTAACTACATTTTAGTAATATCATATGTTACTGGGAAAGATTCTTTATTGGCTGGACATTTAACAAAGCATCAGAATGCAATATTTACACTTATTGGCACAGACAAGTTATGAACTAAAACATGCCAGAAATCTATCTGGGATAGAATTCTTGACAAAAAGGAAAATCTGGGGTTATAATCCTTGGAGCCTTGTAGTCTCCAGGGACTTCAAGATGTTTTAAAACTGCATTCTGTTTTCTCTATATATACATATATATATAGCTATAGATATAAAATATATATATATATATATATATATATATATATATATATATATATATATATATATATATATACGCACACACAGATATTTGAAATTCTGTTCAATTTTATTGACACTCCCGAGTTTTTTAATTAATTACTTATAAAACCATCCGTTACATCATTGGATAAACATGCTCGTATTTTACATACACAAACATACATACATATATAGAATTTTTGGTTTACCTTATGTGTATTGTAATATTGTTTCCTCAGTCCTGGAGAACTCATTCTTTCCAGTATCGCTTGTACTGACATTATGTCTTAAGGGATTTATGCATTTTGATGCTAAATATTTAGATTGATATCCTGATAAGGTATTGTCATGCCGATTATAAACTCTTGATATGCTTACTTTCCTTTATGTTATGATATGAGGAGCTTAAATAAATTTGGTTTTGGATATAAGAAATACCTTACAATGAATTACCCCAGGAATTATGCAAGTAATGCAAAGTATGCCTGTATAAGTTGATAAAATAAGAATCTTTCACTGGTTGAGTAACGATGGGAATTACAGGTTCCTTTTATTATGCCTTATTTATAAATGTTTATAAGATGATTTGTTTACAAATATCTATGTAAATTGTTGTACTTATCATTTTATTTGATGTTTATTTTTGGTTTATTTCCTGAGAAACTTGAGAAAATGTTTTAATTTTTGATTAAATAAGCATATCACGTCAGGTGCTGTGCCTTATAGAGCACTATAATTTAAACATGATATGGCCTTTGTGGAGCTATCATTTTTTTTTTTTTATATTTTTGCTGATTCAAGTAATGAGCATTTTATTAGAACTTTGGATTTACTAAATAATTAAAAACTGCATCAATATGTGTGGGAGTGATTTTTTCATTGTTGAATTACACACACACACACATATGTGTGTGTGTGTGTGTGTGTGTGTGTGTGTGTGTGTGTGTGTGTGTGTGTGTGTGTGTGTGTGTGTGTGTGTGTGTGTGTATGCTTTACACATCTTTTTCATCAGTTAATCTGTTATCTTTCTTGTGCCATCTCTCTCGCTCTCTCTGTAATACAAATTAATTTTGAATTTTTAATGTTTTACAGTTTTTCTCTCCAGTCCTTCAAATTTGAGCTATTAATATGCTCTGTGATACAACACCATATTATCTTGTTCCATGCTCTTTCTTGATTACCTTTGCAATAGTCTAATGGAACAATGCCAGTTTTTTTATTTGTGCATTTATCTGGCTATTGCTGTATGTAAAGGTGCTTTGTCTTATTTATGGAATGTCTTTATCTAACAACGCATGTTTTTATTTCTTTTTCACATGCTAAGCCTGAAATAGTCTAGATGGGTAGATGGGTTCATTTTATACTTGATAAACAAATTAAAATAACTTTACTGTCCACTAATTTTATTTTAAGTTTTTATGTAAGTGGATTGGACACTCTAAAATTGGCCCTAGGTGTGAGTGTGTGCGTGTGTGTGCCTTCTGTGGAAGGTTGGGCGCCAGGCTGGCAACTCGACACTGTAAAACTCCACTGCCAATCATGAGCGGACAAGGTGATCCGCAGTGGTGACCCCTAACTGGGAAAAGCCAAAAGAAGAAGAAGAAGATATTTATGTCTTTCAGTCTCACAACCCTTGTTACTGCTCATTTAAATGTTAGCTTAATGAATATGCTATGTTTTTTTTTCACAATACAATATAATTACATCCTATTTCAGTGTGACCTAACACAAATCAGTGTTCTACTGAAGTGAGATCTAAGCCTCTCACATTACCCATTCAATGGCCTCTGCAACCCCCCCCCCCCCATTGCCCTTATATAATATAACCTGCTTTAGGGTTATTCACCCTTGATTTAACTCATGCATCTTCACTGACATGCGACTTCACTTAAGCAAGTTTCAAAGGGGTATATGAGTATCGTTATTTTATCTTTTCATTCTATTATCTTTCTTTTTGTAGCTGTGGTATTTCTCAGTTTGTAATCAGATGTGTTCTCTCTCCATCATATAACTAAAGCATTGAAATAATATCACATTATTTTTACCCTTCACATGTCTGTTCCTAGAAGTTCAACATGTTGGCTCCTAAATGCTGGCTTAAATGGCTTGTTATCTGTTATTAAACTCTTTTACAATAAAATATATGTTAAATATTTAGAAATGCATAATATAATAGACATCACATGCTGTGCTTAAGCATCAGCTTTATAGGGTCATAGGTAAGTACAAGGTTAGCTGCCCTTGTGGGCCATTTTAAGCCCAGCCAGTTTCCCCTTTTGCGCTCAAAATAACTTTGTTTCAGCTGTTCAGGTGATGTCTGTCATAAATCTGTACATAAGAATGGAGAGACTTTTCAGAGATGAAGTGATAATTTGACAAGTAAATTGCCATGTGTACCAGGAGGCAGCTGTGATGTTTCATGTAATGACTTATCCTCATTTGAATCTGGTGATATTCCTTTACTTGAAAACATAAAACCATAAAACTCAGAAAAGGATCTGTGAAATTCATGTTCCTCTATATTTAATGTCAATCCATATTGTTATATGCTTCATTTTTTTCCAGAATTTGCTTTTTACCAAATGCATGGTATTGAATTTAACATTTGAGATTATTGGACACATTAGTTTATTATAAGATGGGAGATTTCTGCGGCTAAGCATGCCTCAGAAACATCCTTTTCTATTTCATTAGATCAAAATGAGTGGAAAATGTAGTTGCATTTCTGCTTTCAGGGTAAAACAGTATGTTATGTCAACCAGCCTTTAACTTTCATTTGGTAAATGTACTGGCACCATTTGGTTCAGTGATTATCTCATCAACTCTTAAGTTTTCTGGATCTTTAGTCCCTTAACATCTGAATAACCTGATTTGCCACACACACACGTCTAGGCAGATTCACATCCCTTCTGAGGATCGTTGACTTTAGAATGGAAGCACTGGAAGAAATATCACTGAACTAGACAACTTCTTATGTGTTTCCATTTTTTTATAACCTGTCTAGTTCCCCTTTAACCTTTTGCCACAGATCAAATGGAACACTTCTTGCAGAGTTGCTGACTTTACTGATGGATCAATTTAGACTTTCACCTGACAGTCTTTTTTTAATATTCCTGTGTCAGCTGTACTCAGTTTTTGCATTAAATAATGTGATTTTTCTAGTGAAGCAACTCAAACATAACGTCCCTATTATTTTAGTACTTTGAATATTGCAGTTGTTGCTCTTTTATTGATTTAAACTTGTCTTTCAATGCAACCCCACCCCCCAAGCAACAGGCAAACCCCTCCACTTTTCAGCTCTAAATGCTCAGAGCCTATGTAACAAAATTCCAAACCTTCATGCCTGGCTTCTACATAACCAGCCCGATATTCTCTCCATCTCAGAAACCTGGCTTAAGCCCCACATAAAAGATTCTGAAATAACTCCTCCCAACTACCGCATGTTAAGGAATGACAGAACACAAAAAGGGGGGGGGGTAGCACTCATTTACTCAGCATCCCTCTTAGTCACCCCATATACCAAACCCTTTCCCAAATCTGGCAAGACAGAAATGATACCAGCCCTACTCCACTTAAACAAGTATAAACTCATATTTGTTCTCTCCCTCTTTATTCCCCTGGAGACAATATCTCATCCCTTGAAGATATTATCTCCTGGGTCTCCACCAGCATTTCTCACAAAACCATAATCCTGGGGGACGTGAACATAAACTGGGCCACAATCCAATCTCCCACTAACTCACTCAATATTATCTTATATATTTTACACAACTAATCAATTCCACTACCAGGCCTTCCAAGAACTCCATTACTGGAAGTACAATAGACTGGATTCTAGTATCCCATACTCACTCTATCTCTGATAGTGGTATTCTCCCAGACCCACTAGCTGACTACTTCCCCACTTTTGCCCACCATCTCCCCTTTTCCATACAACTAACTCACACCTATATTTCCACTTGCTGCCTAAAGAACTTCAATTCTGGGACCTTCTCAAATGCACTAAAACGCACAAACTGAAACCCATTAAAGACTCTTCCCCTAGATAATGCTCTCTCCTACTTTAACTCCACTTTCCAAAAAGTGCTCAAATCCTTTGCCCCTCTAAAAACAAAATGTACAAAAAGTAACCCTGTACCCTGGTTAACCAAAACCACCTTAGCTACTATGTGACTCTGTGAAAAAGCCTGGACATGTTATCATAAAAATAAAACCACTATCACCCTTAATGAATATAAAACACTATGAAATAAAGTAAAAAAAGTATTACCTCAGACTGCAAAGCCTATTTCTCCACTCTCCAAACCAACCACAACATCAATCCCAAACTATTTTGGAAAGGAATTTCATCTCTCCTCAACCCAGGAAAAAAAGAAAGCCCTTGCCCTAACCCAGATGCCTCTGACATGGACTTAGCCACCCAATTTAACTCTTTCTTCATAGAGTCCATAAGCAAGCTAACAATGTCCTTCACCAACACCTCTACAACCCCTCCTCAGCCTGCACCCATCCCTTCCTCCCCTAGAATCCCTTGTCCTCAACCTCCACCTTTCTCTATCAATACTATCTCTATATCCATCATAAAAAAAAACTTCTCCTAAAACTAAAACCTGGTTCCAATCTCCCTGATGAAATTCCCTCCTACTTCCTAAAAGTAGCAGCAGAAGCCATTGCTCTCCCTATCAGCATACTAATTAATCAGTCTATCTCAGAAAACCAGGTCCCCCAGCTCTGGAAGTAAGCCTTTATTATTCCTCTGCATAAAGGAGGCAATAATAATGGCACTCCAAACTTTCACCCTATTGCTATCTTATCCCCTATTTCTATGCTTCTTGAAAAATGTATCCACCAACAACTCTTACCCTATCTCATCAACAACCAGCTTCTTACCCCCACACAGCATGAATTCAGACCTGGTCATAGCACCTCCACTGCTCTCCTCTCCTTCCTTGAAACAATTAACAAAGCCCGTGATTCTGGCATTTGACACTGCTATTTAATAAACTCTCCAAACTGAAACTATCCCCTTCCTGTACCAAGTAGTTCTCCAGCTACCTTACAACCAGACAACAAGCAATCAAATGGAATAAAGCCACTTCACCCTTTCCTTAATACTCCCACAGGTGTCCCCCAAGGTTCCATTTTAGCCCCCCTACTATTCAATATATTCATTAACAACTTCTACCAAGCCATTCCAAACTCCAGCCTCATCCAATATGCCAATGATTCTACCATTATCTGCTCCTCCCCTTCTATCCCCACTCTAAATAAGCTTACCCAAACCACCTTCTCCTCTACTGAGCAGTGGATGCTAGACAACCATCTGGCTCTAAGTGCAACCAAAACTAAACTTATGTTATTCACCACCTCCAAAACCTCATCCCTAGATAAACACTCATTCATAATCACCAGCAAAAACAATGCTCCCCTAGAAATCATCTCTGACACTAAACTACTAGGAGTACTCATAGATGATCAACTAAAATTCAACAAACATTTACAAGAAAATATAAAAAAAAAAACACAAAAACTTGGTATGCTATACCGCCATAATTGTTATATCTCTCCTTCCACTAGGCTCATACTAGCCGATACTTATCTCATTCCATGCCTCCTATATGGTGCATCTATCCTCACCAACCTGCAATCCTGCCACAAAACAAAACTCTCCTCTTACTATAACAAGATATCAAAATTTGTGGCAGGTCACAGAGCCATTTTTCACCATTGTAATTCTATTCATCAACTAAACTGGCTTGAGCTACCTAACCTCCTTACTTATACCCAACTCATCCAAGCACACAAGCTCATTTACAACCCCTCTCTTTGTCCCTCTCTAGCCACTACCTTTGAAATGTATGAACCAGTATGACTTCTAAGATCTAATTCCCAAAAACTAATTAAATTTCACAAACCCACATGTCCAGCTGGGAATCACCTAATATCCTTCTCTCTTGCATGCCTCTGGAATTCTCTACCATCTCCTATCTGCATCACCAGCAGTCTCTCCTCATTTAAAACCTTGCTGCACTCACACCTAACTTCACAATGGAAGTGCTCCTGTTCCCATCTTACCTAATCCTTCTAATACCACTTCCTGCTCTCCTAGAACTAAATACGCCATCGCTGCCTCCTATAATTCCACAGCTCTATTGAACTATTTGACTAACTACTTAACAGTTACCCTATGCTGCTACTTTTGTAAAAAAAAAAGTGCTTTTTATTGCTGTTTAATGAACTATACTGATGTATTCTATCATTGTTAACCTTTTCTTATCATATTTACTTCGTATTTCTATGAGATAATCTGTAATGTAAATGTGCAATGTGTACTATGTATTTGTATTTTTCTGGAGCTTTTCTCCCCAGGACTCCATTGAAATGGGCCTCTTGTGGCCCAATGGACTATCCTGGCAAACAAACTGCAAATAAATAAATAAATAATGTGCTAGTGACAATGGAACATCTGAAAAACATACATGTTTCTAGCTTTTAAAGTGTAATTCTGGCTATGATCTTTATTTTATTTTATTTTTGAATATGCCATTGTTAATAATAATTTCTGATTATATACCAGACTCTATTGACATTCTGACCTATTGTTTTGAGATATATATAATTACTTTTGGACACGATTCAATGTTTATTTATTTTGCTGTATAGTCATAAATATTTTAGCTTTTTATTTGCTCTCATCAGTTTCCTTTAAGGAATGTCTGATATTTTTACACATTTTTGAAGGCTCACTTGAAACTGCAATGGTGACATAGAGGAATAAAGTTCTGACTACATCAAAGTGAGTCAAGTTTGCCCATTTCCTTGGCTGTACAGGCAGAAAAGATTGATTTATTTGTCCTGGAGGAGGGAACATGCTTGGGAAAGATTTCTGAGCCTTGGTGCAAGGCATAATTAAGACTGGGACAGGTGAGAGAGCTGCAGAGGCATACTGCTTGAAGGACCCAGGTAGGCACACTCTCAGGTCTTTCTCAAGAAGCACCTAGTATAACACTGAGATGTCATTACATGCAGAAGGGGTCATGGCCTAGCAAAAGCCTCAGCAAAAGCTGCAGTATACAGGCTCCTAACCTGTCCCATACAGATCTGCAGTATCTCTTTCTGCATCTATTATAGCCTACCATGGAGTGGAGGCCTCCATGTACAAGTGCTGCACTGCAGAGGGGGACACTGCAAGTGTGGGTCACACTGAGGAGCCACAAAGGTATTGGGAGCTACAGGTATAGATCACTGACCACATTTTATTAAGGTAGCTAAACATCAACTGTAGGGGAAAACAGCAAAAAAGAAGTAAGAAAAGACAACCCTGAATACTTCACAAGTGAAATAACACTGCAGTGTGTGATATATGCACAAAACAAGCATTGCTTCACTCAAAAAAGGAATGATAATGCACTTCAGGTAGAAGAACATAAATGCAACTGATATAGAGAAGACAACATGACGATGTACCTCACAGCTTCAGGAAGGGAAAGAAAGAAAGAAATAGATTCACAGGCATGCACATTAGCTAGGAACCATGACAATGCAACAGAGAGTGATGAAAATGCCAAAAAAGCAAAGTTCAAACCACAAAGACAAATAGACAGCACTAACTAGCAGACAGTGCAATGAAGTACCCTTAAAAAGTACAGTTAGCAAACCACCCAAAGTACAATTATTGAACCTCTCAGTACCTCAAACACAACAGGTGCCACTAAAGAAGTACAACACAGCATAACCTATGCATAGTACTGCATGTACCCATCTTAAAAAAAGAAAGGCAAGCAGACAGCATGGACAGAATTCTTGGCAGCACAAGTACCTTAGAAAGGTATAGTATGTGTACATCCCACTGCTAGAAAACTACAAGCTGACCAGAGAAAAAAGAACATTAACAAAGTATATAGTAGGCCATAGTGTAAAGAGTCAGAAATAATTTTTTTAGGTGGCAGAGCAAATGCAGGCTGAACAATCCCTGCAGGTCAGAAGTAAACACAACAAAGGCACACAGCAGATCACAGGACAGCCAAGCAAAGCTGACTGCCTCCTGTGTGACAAACCTACCACTGCACTATGCACAACAAGCAGCATCCTTCCAGCATTATCGAGAGCTACCGGCAAACTCAATAGCACTTTATAAAACAAGCAACATAACACATGACATGTAAATGAAACTGAGTGCACTTGCCTTCTATGGGACAAAGCCACTTCCAGTACTAGGCAGGACAAGTACAAAACAAAGCTTAAACAACACCTACAATGCTTCCATTAAACATAGCATGCACGCAATAAGTGTCTGACCTCCAGGACCAACAAATCCCACAAATATGGATATAAAGGGAATACCGAGGCAGGCATTATACACATGTTTTGGCAGTGTTATTCCATTCGAAGATGTTGGGAAGAGTTATACAGGAGCGAGATGGTATTTTTGGGAAAATGATGAGCAAGAACTGGAGATTTTATATCCTAGGGGAAGAAAGTGAAGGATGAACTAGGATGGAAAAAGAGATAATTCTTTGTTGGGGTGGTTGGATTAAGAGCTGTATTGCCAAAACATGGGAAGGAGAGGTTTGCTAGATGAAGGAGGAGGTGGGAGGCAAGAATATTAGAACCTATTCTAGAGTGTTACTTGTCTAGGACATTAAATAAAATAAAGATAAAATATGTAAAGAGTGGTCTAAGGTGCAGGAGTTTTATCATATTGTAGAAAGTGAAGGAAAGTTATAGGATTCTTGGAAAATTGCCTTTCATCATAGTTGGATTTAATGGAATGAAGAGGTTTTTATTTTATTTATCCACTCTCTATATACTGCAATGATTTTCTACAATGGATGCTGGTTTCATGAATGAAGTATATTCTTTTTTCCTCATGGGATTATTGCAGAGATGTGATTGTTATGTTATGTCATTGTATTTGGGATCAGATATCTATTTTATTCAATAAAGTAATAAACATTTAAAAACATATAGATATAAGGGGTGTATTCAACAGAAGCTGACACATATGCCTGGGGAGCAGAGTACACCCCATATATTCCATAAGGGTATTTAAAGCGACAGCCACTGCCAACTTGGTCAAACATAAAATTTAGGAAGAGTAATACTATCTGTCATGATCCATGCAGATGCCAGTCTGGGTATCGATATCAACATTGTCACATAGAAGAATAGGGTGACACACACCAACACAGGTCAGAAAACACAGCCTTTAATAAATGTTCAGGGATAGTCACTGTGACATAAATTAACTGCAGCAGACATGGAGTCAGGTGCACACACACAGTCAATAATGCAAATGGGTACAGCACACAGGCAACAGTAAGCAGAGGGTAGGAGGCCCAGCTAGGACTGGCACTCAGAACAACCTACATATGCAACTGATGTGACAGTGTTCAGATGTAGTCCACACAGTCATATGTGTCCTACTGGAACACTATATGGAAAGCCATCACATCCTCTGTTTCCAGATTACCTTCCTCAATGAAGTGGGGCTTTCTACTAGCTACTACAGTAGAATGCTGTCAGTGTCTTGTTCTCTTTCCATGATCAGAAGCAGATCTGGGATAGCCAAGATACATCCATGAAGCAAGAATGGAAGCTGCCTGTGCCATCTCACAACTGAATGTTGTGTCTGTGGATGGTCCTACAGCAAGAAGCCCTGCAGAAATGAGAATGTGGTGTTATATAGTGACTTTGTAGACCTCTCCCTATAATGGTGGTCACCACCCTTCTTCAGGTGCCCTAGAATGTAGTTGTCAGCAATTCACTGAAGGAGAAGAGTGGAAACATAATTTTGCACTCATCTGATATTTAAAAGACATCCCATATCTCAATGGAGGTTGAAACACCAGTGCCAGGAACTGATTTCCTTTCTTGTTTTATGATGGGTACCTGGGGTAGTTCATTCACTGACCAACTGGCTGTATGTAATGCCATAAGATTTAGGACATATGGGACATGCACCCCTGCCTGCTCAAAGTCCAACATTAAATATGACAGCTTCAGTTCCACATCTTTCTCAGCAGCAATATGCACCATAAAACCAAGCAAAATGTCATCCAACACCTTGTTTTTCCATGCATTTAGAGCATACATCCACAGTAGAAAATGTCTGTTACCAGGAGGCAGATCACAGGAGACATGCACAGTGTACTGTTACTGACAAACAGCCACCCATGTTGAAAACATTGCATCCATCAGTCACTTATTCAATACAGGTAAGTCCAACATGTTGTGCTTCACTATACAGATAATCATGGATGCCATCCATCGTGATCCTCCACATAGTATAGGATGATTGGCACTGCCTTGATCACTGTATCATGTGAGGTCACTGCTCTGAGGTTATAGTATGTTTTGCCTCCTGCCCAAATCTTTTGTGACAAGCCCATGAAATAAGCTGCTGCTGCTGCAGACTCCACTTTAATGATATGTACTGCATTATGTCCCCATCTGTTGATGTGGTGCACTACCTTATTACTGATACAAGTGGCTCCTAAGGTGTTAGTGCTACTCCTTAGAATGGCTGATGAAGCACTCTGCCTCCATTCCTGCAATGTTTGAAGCATGGCAGCATGGATTGGTCTACACCACTTCCTCATCATCCTCCTTGGAGAATGTTATGACTTGTTTTCTACATCCCCTTGCTTTCTTTTTAGAGCAGTACCAATAAAATGTCCCATTTGCTGTACAAAACACACAATATGTATAGTCCTTAATCCCTACCCTCAGTTTATTATTTCATGTCATTCCTGTGCTGTATAGCTGCCCAGTTACTCCTGGAGGGCTGCATTCTAACACATCACTTTCATTGTCCATTGCTATAATGTTTCCCTGCATGAACTGCACACCAGAAATTTCTGGCACCTCTGGGTTGCTATCATCTTTTTATGCATGAGTGTGTTTATTATACACATATATTTCTGAGCCACATAGAGTTGCAAATAAAATACCATATCTGAGCTCCTATTCCTCATCCTGTACCCTCACTGTCTTTTTTTTTTACATCTACTCACACTATTTAAACCTGGAACAGTTATACTTCACAGACATAGAAGCATTATTGAAATATGTTTTTTTAATTGTCACCTTCCTTCATACATCTCTCTGTTGTTTGGGCATTTGTACATCCTGACACAATAATTACTATTTTATCACAAAATACAGTACTTTTGGGGGCTCATCAAGCTGTACATTATACGTTTGCAGACTGGTTACATTGTCCACAAATGCATTACAGTATTTATCAGTGCAGCTCCTAAATTATTTTCCTTTGTTGGATATATCTATAATGGCTAGTACCCGCTGGTTACATTTATCTGACTGACATGTTTTAAATCTGTACTGTCATCTGTTGTCTTCACTTCTGACAAATTAAATGATCTAATATAGTCATATATTCATGTTACCAGCTAGAGTGACAACCAGGCCAAGGCAAACAGCTGTTCTTGGATGATTTGGCCATCTTATTCTTTTCTCTGTACCCCATCCTCATGTCCAGCATGCAGGTGTGCACCCAAGTTACCTGTAGGACAGGACTAGAGCTCCCATTATCTACCTTGGTCTGTAGCCCTAGCAGGAAATATTTCTAACAAAAAGTTTGGTTTAAACAAGGCCTTCTCCTTAACTTTTTCTGAAGAGCTTTGAAGAATTTTTGTCTTAAACACTAAACCAGTGTCTAGAAATACGCAGCGTTTTGTACTCTTTTTAATCAAGAGTAAGGAGAGCCTACTGTGCCAGTTCACCTGTGCAGTGTGCAGTTTTCTTTGGCTAGAAATATTTTAATTTGTTTTTACCTTGGTAAAATATCACTTTCATCTGAAATAGTCTCATAAAACCTGGTGTACTTTTGCTCCACCATTATATATTTTATATTCAATAAGCATCAATGGTAATAGTAAAATTATGGAATCTCATTAATTATGTTCTTTCTTGCAACAAGCTTTGAAATTTTTATTTCATTCCCAACTTGCTTAATATTGGATAAAATTTTAGTAGGATTCCTTTCAAACTTCTTATTCTGGCTGTGGTTTTTAACTTTGCAACAGCATTGTACTTAGCTTTAGTTTACTAGGTTTGTCTTTTAGTTACTGTGTTCACATACTTGGAAATGTTTGATTTAAAATGACTATGAACTTATTTTAAATTTCCTTTAGTCAAAAACTAACATGAAATACTCAGCCATAGCATAGCAGCAGCACAGATTAATTCAATTCAGAGGCTACAGGGAATAAATAAAGATTTGTATACTATACATTATTAAAAAGTAAACTTCAATATTGAAAGGAAACACTATTTACACATGATGATAATGCCTGATCTAGAGAGCAGCTGAAGAAATTAGGATATCATTTCAGTTCAAAATACTCCAGTGCTCTCCTTATGGTATTTAACAGACTCTGTCCATTCAGGAACTGTATATTAATGAACCTCATGTATCATTCATAAGTTATTAGCTATTCAAAATGTCAAGCCAATCCAACACTTGTATCTCCTTAGCTAGCCAATAGTACTTCTTCAGTTTCTATCTGTGAGACAAGGGCTTCCTGAAGCAATAGCAAGTCTGCTGAGCACTTAAGCCAACCAAACCAGTGGGCTTCTGGGAAGGCGTTGTAGCTACACAGGCCTCCATTTTACTCATATCTTCAAACTCTATTTCTTTCATCACTATTAACAGCAATAACACTTCTGTTCTTACTTAGTTACTATTGTTTGTTAGGCTGTCACATCACAAGACTGTATCATTTGCAACATTAAATAAACATTTTCCAAATATTATACTTTTCTCGTATAATATGAAGCTTGACTACCTTTGAAGTGACATTTATTTTATTTATTTATTTATTTATTTATTTACATTTGTTGACCGGGAGTGTCTGACTGGATATAAGTCCATTTTCAGCTTAGGCCCGGGGAGAAAAGCTCCACAGTTAAAATAAACAAGACAGTAGTTACATTGGATTACATAGCGATTAACAATTTAACATAGCAATTAATTACAAACATATTTACAGATGAAGAACATAGTACATCAGTAGACAACTAGAATCTTTATCTGCAAAGTACATAACAGAGATTAACAAATGTTACAATAAGAAGTTCCTACTGTATAATAAGTACTAGGCTTATGAGCATCTGAGCTTGCTATAATCAAGGTAGTTAGTGGGGTGCAAAGAAAGGTAGTGGTTGGATGGGGTGGGTGATATTAGAGTGGGAGTTGCAAGGGCATAGCCAGCATGTTTTTAGGTGTACTTTTAGTAAAGTTTTGAAGTGGGTGCATGCTGGTACGGAGGTAATTGTGGGTGGGAGGGAGTTCCATAATTTGGCTATGGCGCAAGAGAATAGAGCTTCACCAGCAGAGTTATTGGCTTTAGTGATCTGCAAATGATTTTTGTTGCTGGATCTTGGTGGTCTGGTGGTGCGATAGGGTTGGAGTAGATTCTGGAGTTCAAACTTCTGCATTCTATATGTTAATGTGTGGAGTGTAACACTCTTATAAGGATCCTCTGTATTATACATTACCACAATGTTCACAAATAGAAAAATCTCTGCAAAATTAATTTTGCAAGCCACGGTTAGCCCAGTAGTTTGTATATGCTTGCTCGGTACTTTCCACACTATGTAAGGACATGCTCCTCACAAGAATATTTTCAAAAAAGTTCATCTGACTGAATCAAAACCCTCTTTCAGTGGAATAACTAAGATGTGTAACAAAAAAGGCATATTTGATCAAATTGCAAGTATCAGATATATGTCATGTTATATGGGAGCAAATCTTTACAATTTCTCTCTTTCTGTAGTCGATAACTACCCTGATCCATCAGGTTTCATAACCAGTCATAACAGCAACATCATGTTCATGGTAGGTTTCTTTAAAGTGGCAAACATTTATTTTATGGGTTCTACTCCTTGTACCTGAGCAGGATATTGCTTATGAAGAAGATGTATTTTTCCCACCACTGTATGCGGTATCAGAACTTGCCCTATGCTGCCTTTTGCCCCTTTTCTCATACTCATATACTCATTGGATTGGAAATGGTTGCAGATAATCCACAGATCCCCATCTGCTACCCATTACATTAGAGATGTTGGTACCACATGAGCTGACTTAGAAATATGCCAGGCACCTTTTGTTTCCTTTCATCTGCTGCAAACAAGATAATGTTGAACTTGTGTGTATCTTTTATTTTTCTTGCTTCCTGCAGAATATTCATACCTTATTCAGCTCCCTTATTACTAGAATAGATCCAGAAATATTCTGGTAGAAATGTTGCCTCCTGAATTTTTACATCAGTCTGGTATTTTGTCATAGTTCCTCCTTTCTAAGAAGTTGAGAGATGTAAACTAGTAACTGATTTAGATACAACTGTGTCTATCAGTTCATTTGCATTGCACTGCTAACTTAATACAACATACTGATATGCTTCTTTTGGCCACCTTCATTATTAGTAGAGCCTAATGCCAGTTATTACTTTTTGTAGCTACTTTTTTAAATAAGTTCAAAACTTCCAGCCATGATGTCTACTCCTGGTTAAGCATGCAGAGATCTGTGGACTGCAATCAGCTTTTAAAGCACCCTTTGAGATACTCTCAACAGCCTCATGTTTTGTAAGGTGGATCTTGATACAAGTGCCCATTTTTCTCACAACTGAAACTGTAACTTCCTTTTACAAGATTATTTACACATGCCCTCCTTTTACACTGCCTGTTTACAGTTCTGGAATTTCAATGTCAGAGGTCTAGCTTTAGGCCACTTGTGTGCTTTATGTTCTGCTTCATCATCCATGTCAAAAAATTTGTATGTATCCCAATTATATCTTAAAGTCTAAGATTTTCTGATGCTTCTAGCTCAAACTTTTTGTTAATATTTGGAGAATGGCAGGTTTACTACATCTGGACATTCTGAAACATTATATTCCCAGTAAAGCTTCCATTCCTATCATATGTTTCAAATTCTTAGAGCAAGAAATCTGGGCAAAGCCTAAAATAACCAGGGGACAAAGGCCCAAAAAGAGTGACAGATTTTAAATATTGCTGTTGTAAACTTAGAAAGTTGTTAGAATAACAGGATTTGTGTTATGCACTTCTGAAGGATACGAAGTCTGAAACAACTGTATGTCATAATTTAGTGTCTTCAATATTCAGCGATTTGCCAGAAAATCATAAATTTTATGAGGAACAGACTTCAAATATGAGGCGAAAATCTAAACATTTTGTAAAAATCTGGAGAGTTGACAGATATGACTCCCATCCTGCATATGCCTTCATTGTTTTCATTATTTTGTAGTCTACTTTTAAAATGAAATCCCATCCTGCTTCAGTTTGACCTAATTTATCCTTAACAGTTTTAATAAATTCATTTTGTCATTCTCAATTGTCACCTCCCTCAAGTATGTGCTTATTTGACATAGACTTATTGTCCCTTGTGTATGCATGTCTACTTTTTATAGACTATGCATTGTTATGAAATTATCCAAATATTCCCTAAGTTTGCATTTCCTCTGTGTTGTTTCAGGGTTGGCAGCTGTTATACCATGGAATACTTCTCCATTCTTGACAGCTGTTTAAAAAATGTGTACTACAGAGAGACATACTGGGCTGGACCATGTAGTATCCATAGCTCTTTTTATAACTTGTACTTATACTAGCAGCTTCGACAGTTAAGCTTCCTATCCTCAGTGCATTCAATTCCTATATTGTCCCAGCGTTCCTTTCATACCATTTTGGGGTGTGTTCATAAAGCAGATATAGTCCTTCTATCCCTGATCATATTGCCATGACTGCTCATTTATATTATTCCACTCTCATTTAGACTCATTCAGATATTCTCCTTTACTAATTTACATTGCTGTGATGCAGACAGCAAAGTGCAGCTTTGCATTTCTTAACCATTTTCTAAAAGTTTTCTTTTTTGTTATTATAATGTGCTTTATTATACCTAAGAATTTTAAAAAGGAAACAAATGTATCAATGAATCCATGCAACATACTCTTGAAGGTGCTATGTAAACAATAAGACTTGAACAAACATTTCCAATACACTGAAGTTAGTTATCACCGAACGCTATAAAACTGTAAAACTGCAACATTGACAATTAAAAAATATTTTAAAAAAATAAACAAGATAGGGGCTAAAATGTTCAGATGTTAGTGAGACTACTAGGATAAAAGCACAAAATAAAAAAAGATATAAGATATAATCCCTTAGACTTCATAAGACTCCCCCCATTCTAAAGTTCTATGTCAAGAAAATATGATTTGCATCAAAGGCAATTTAATGACCAAAAATACATGTAACAAAAAGACAGCCAGTATAGCCCCCATCAAATTTCCTGTTGCACGTTTCTCTATGACTGACTTGTACTGAGTAATGTCAAGGCATCAGCTAAATATCAGTGCCGTCAGTGCCATCACCTTTCCAAGATACAAAAGATAGGCACTTGTACGTTTTCCACAACTTCAGTAGTGTACAATATGTAGATATGGAAATAGCCAAAATAATTTTTTTTGCACGTTTTGTGAATGCTACGAAGGTAGAATGTTAAAGACACAGACTTTCATATTAGATCCATCCCACTTGCAAATAATGTAGCCAGATTTAATACTGCAGCAGTTGGACTAATTAGTGGTACTTTGTATTTCAGTGAAATGCATCTGACTGATATAATATGTCTCCCTTCAGTTCCATGAATCATGTGGAATGCTTGGTTGCACCAGCGCAGGGATAATTTTAAGTGGCCCCTTCTCCAGACCGGTCCTATTTTGTTGGAACTTGTTAGACAGTATCCTTGGTATTCATTACACACTGCAGCTTTCTGGATGGCAACGCGTCATATTTGTCACTGCACAAGAACTTTGTGAAGACAACTTTATGCTGACTCACTAATTGTATATTATTGTTTAACAGTCTGTTAAGTAAACAATTGAACAAATCCTTTTGTGACCTTTCCAGTAATGATCTCATCCCAAAGGGCAAAAGTAAATGAAAGACATATGGAAAGCTTTTGGAGAAGTTAACCAGCATATTACTGGTTGGTGGAAGAAAAAAGGAATTCCTGATGAAACCCTCAAAGACACATAGATACATGATCCACGTAGAGCAAACATTGGCTGAAACTGAATGTCTGACTGAGGAGCTGGTGTGTAGAAATTTTGATATATGGGCCTCATATCTACAAATGTAATGTGTTGTGGTTATATTTCCTCAGAATCCTTCTCCACTATTTTTTATCCAGCTTCACTGTATATTCAGTGTAGTTTTCCTTCTGACATGTTTTCTAAACATTAACATATTCTGTTTACTTTTGCTGACTACTTTATCCATTAATGCATCTGTGACCCAGTCTTGTTTGTGCAAGAAACAGATTGCTCACACTGTGAAGCATCTCTCATTCCCTTGAAACATGTTGCACTTTATTTAAGATGCATGCTATTGCATTTTATGACTGCAACTAGTTTACTTCTACTCATTAGTTGTGCAGTTTTGCTAGCAGCCCAGCTTACTCATGGATGCTCACATCCAGCTAAACTTATAACAGCTTTGCATCTGACCTTTGTGCTTGCCAGCCTTTGCATATTTTACTCTCAATGATTAAGAATATGGGAGAGTTGTTGTGACTTTCGGCTTTTCCCGGCTAGGGGTCGCCACAGCGGAACTCCGGTCCACTAATGATTGGCAGTTGATTTTTACATACCGAGTTTCCAGCCCTGATGCACAACCTTCAACGAAGGTACACCCATTCACGCATGTCTCCACGCAGAAGACACTCTAACTGAGAGTCAAACCGGACAGTGTCTTACTGTGAGGCGACAACGCTACAATTATGGGAGAGTAAAGAACTGAAATCCCCACAAAACAGAGATGGATGAAAGCTTTATTTTGTAGACCAATTACGGCAGATTTAAGAACAGCACCTTTGTATATAGGAGCAGGAAAGGATGTGATATTTAAACACTGTAGCATTCACCATTAAAATATTTGAGAATTACCCTCAGTTTGTTCTAAAATGCAAATAATGTGTCTCTCCGTTCACTTTCCCCAAGACAGTAAAAGTATGCTTTTCCTTTTAGCAGCTGTATTTCACAACCTATGTAATAATCTGATTTGTATTATTTAATGAAAAGACAATTGCTGTTAAAGGATATGTTCCAGTGCTAAAGTTTCAAATTTGTTATATTTTGATTTAATGTTAAGTATACTTTCTGATTTTCCTAATGACCTGAATGTCAATTATGAAGCATACATTTATGTTTTATCCTTTGAAAAGCATCTACATCTCTACCACATTTCCTCTCCAGATACTGAGCTATTTAGTGGCATTAATAACAGCCCTCAGCTACATTCCCCAAATGAGTGGAAAGACTGTTTATTGTATTCTGCTGCATAAAGGTGAAATAAATTATGGGTAACACTCTGCCGAGCTATTTTCCCTTTTTACTGTGCTCCATTCATTGGAGAGGGGGGGTTGGCATAATGGTTAAGGTCTTTATCTTACAAAGTGTTTGATCCTCACCTTTGAAGTAAATTGGTTAGGCTTAAAAATATCTTGCAAGGGCAGATAGTCTAGTACTTTCCTATGACCTCATCAAAGAGCACTACACATTGAAGTGAGATAAAGAAACAGAAATAAATAAATAAACAGTTATAGTGGACCAGTAGTTTTTAGATGAATGCGGCTGTGAACGACTAAAAGATAGCTTTAATACTTGATCTCTGTCAAAAAAATGGCACTTATTCCAAAAGTCTCACTTTCTGTTTAAGGCGTGGTAATGCCATTTTTCTTACTTCTGTCTCCGTGACATTTTTTTTTCTAGAGGAAAAGGAGAAAACAGTACATAACAGTTTGCTTGCCTAATGAAATATTTGCCCTTTTCCAGAACTATCAAGTGTGTTCCTGAGGTCTGTAAGCTTGTAAATTGTTTAATTACTGTCTTCTGGTTATCATTCTGTCCCAGATCAGCTTCCTACCTTAGGGCCTTTAAATGTATAGTTGTGCCTTAGTAACTTGCCTATAACTCAGCTAGGTCAAGTCTAGAAAATAATGAATCTGACACCACCAGTCTACACAGATGCATATTGGTGCACACATGAATTGTGTGTGTGTGTGTGTGTGTGTGTGTGTGTGTGTGTGTGTGTGTGTGTGTGTGTATTCACACCACACACACACACACACACACACACACACACATATATATATATATATATATATATATATATATATATATATATATATATATGGTTATCTATCAAAACATCTACTCTTCATAACATCTAAACTCAAAACATCAAGACCATAACATCTAAACTTCAAAACATCTAAAAGTTATAGCATCGAATCTCAAAACATTGAAAACTACAAATCAACTGTAAATAACATCCCACACACACTGTTTACTATGTTTCTGCAGGGGGGCAAGCTCCCCTGCACCCCCAAGTGGGGGGCTCTGCCCCACACACCCCCCGTTAATAAAATATACCAACTCTAAGATCGCACTAGTTGGTATATTTAATTTATGGGGGGAGTGGTGGGTGGAGCCCCCCACTTGGGGGGCCCCTGCAAAAACATAGTAAACAGTGTGTGGGATGATATTTATACTTGCTTTGTAGTTTTCAATGTTTTGAGATTCGATGTTATGAGTTTTAGATGTTTTGATGTTTAGATGTTATGGTCTTGATGTTTTGAGTTTAGATGTTATGAAGAATAGATGTTTTTATAGGTAACTATATATATATATATATATATATATATATATATATATATATATATATATATATATATAAGACTTCTTGTGAAGTCCTCCAAAGCAAACTATAAATCCAAATTAGCTTCCTCAACTAAGGACAACCATAAGGCATTCTTTAGTTACATCGGTAACCAAAAAGGAAATGCCCAAATTTGTAATGAACTGGTAGTTAATGATATGACATATACTGAGCCTGTGGACATAGCTAACCTGTTGGCTAACAGGTTCTGTGAAAACTTCATTCCCCTGTCCCAGCCACACCTACCTCATGGCATCCTTACTACCTGTCCCTACCTTGTAACTCTAAAGAGCAGGTCATAAATGCCCTCTCTAAGGCCAAAAACAAAGCATCTATGGGACCTTATAACATCCCAGGCTGCATCCTACATGGGCTCCAACAAGAATTAGCATCAACATTAGGTACTCTTTTCAGTCATAGTCTATGCACCAGCTCCATCCCAGCTGAATGGAAATTGTCCACCGTTATTCCCTTGCACAAAGGTGGTGCTTCCACTGGCCAGGAACTATAGACCTATTAGCCTGACTAGCCTTATCTGCAAGGCCATGAAGCGAATCATCATGGATCTTATCAACAAGATATAGGTAATCTCCAGACACTTGACCCTACACAGTTTGGATTTGTTAAAGAGAGATCATGCCTGTTAAATCTGGTGCACTTCTCAACTTCAAGACAGTCACCAAGGTACTGGAAGAGGGGGGGGAACTGTACGTAGAGCCTACCTAGACTTAGCCAAGGCATTTGACACCATCCCCCACTCAGGCATCATTGACAAACTCACCCAGCTGGATATCAACCCTTATATCACTAGATGGTTCACTAACTGCCTCACTGATAGAACCCATATAGTCATAATAAGGGAATCCACTTCCAACAGCAGACCTGTAACCAGTGATGTTCCACAGGTATCAGTCCTGGGGCCTCTACTGCTTGGAATCTATTTCTCTGAAGTACAAGCAAAAACTAAAGGTCTCTGGCTGACAAAGTTTGCTAATGACTGCAAACTGGGAACAGTCATAGAGTCTCCAAATGATGTCAACATCCTACAAGAGGGTCTTACACAAACAAATGATCAGTGCCAAAGTCATGGCCTTAAACTCGATGCAAAAAAATGTATTAGCATCCCTTTCAGTAAGAACGATGTTCCTGCTAACTACTACAACAATAGCAACACCTTAAGTATACACTCAGTGCTGAGAGACCTTGACACACAGGTTGACAGCAACCTTACCTTTGACTACCATGTCCCCAAAGTGATAAGAAGGGTATTCTATACCACTCATCTCATAAGTAAGGCCATTGCCACCAGAAAAAAAGAAGTTATAACCTCCCTGTACTCTTCCCTCATCAGGCAAATAAACTAATACAACACCCCTTTTGGTATGTACCTTTCCAAGCACTTGCAGCAATTGGAGAGGCCACAACGATTCCTCATAAGGAAAATTCAAGGTCTTTAGCATCTCTCCTATGTGGATCATCTGAAATCTCTGTCACTTTATTCTTTTTCAGGCAGACTACTCAGATGGGATCTCTGCCTTGCATACAAGGCAATCTCTGATCCTGCTTTATTGGAAATGCTGCATATGTGTAAATCAAATGGTACACAGGTTACACACACACTAAAGACCTTCCCCCGGATTCACAAATCCTCCGTGTAAGACTTAATAAGTCTTACTCGGAGGCTGCAGTTGAACAGTATGATGTCAGCGTGCCATGAATATGCATGAGGGCACGCTGACTCAACCGTAAGTCTTACACGGACCATGTAAGAAAGCAGGGGGCATGTCCGACTGCCGAGCAGTCTAAATGTCCACGCCCCTGCAAGTGTTTTAAAACTAAACAAAGCACACACACAAGAGCGAGTCCGCTCAAATGTCCCTGCACCCAACACCACACTCCCTGATATTGTAAACCCCTATCACAGTTCTAAAACGCAAAACATTAAATATATTTTTTAAATCCCCAAAATAGCTGCCCGTATTTGCGTGTGTGCGCGGGTGTGCCCATTGTTTAGCTAGAGTTAGCAATTCTGACATGGAAGAGCATAAGAAAGAATGTTAATGCAAATCACACCAAATAGCAATAGCGTAATGGTAGAGCGTTTGCACAAAGAAGAGGCATTCACGGTTCGAGTCCCACCACTCCCCTTCCTATTTATTTTTTAAATCAGTATATGAAATAATACCTGACAAATATGTTTAAACATTACTAAAAAGCAGTGAAATGGCCAGTGTATCAGTGAACAAAATAAATATTTTAAAGGATCCTAATATAAAATTGCCTGCAGTTAAGCAGCGCTTCCCCAGCGCAATAGAGTTGCCCATAGTTTAATAGCGCTTTACCTAGCGCAATAGAGTTTCCCATAGTTTCAAAGCGCTTTACCCAGCGCAATAGAGTTGCCCATAGTTCAATGGTGTTTTACCCAGCGCAATAGAGTTGCCCATAATTCAATGGCGCTTTATCCAGTGCAATGTGTTTGCACGGACGTGCACGCCGCGCCAACCAGGGCACCGTAGGGCACCGAGGAGCAACGTAGAGCAAAGTTGCTTAAATGCAGCCACACCCCCTAGCCTGTCTGGATAGTATGAAAATAAAATGAATGACAAGGTTCAAACCCAGGACTCTGTGCATCAGAAGCAAAGTACAGAACCACTAAGCCATGACAACATAGGGGAAACAGCCACTATTAACATACATATACTTACGAATGGTAGTTTAACCATTACTAAGCAGGTCTGCAGTCAGCCGAGAATTTTACAAAATGGCCAATCACAAAAAAGTGCGGGAAATGCGGCATATTTAAGCCCCACAGGTGGGAATACATGCCATAACTGATTGTAGCTCACATCTGCAGTTAGAATGTCTGGTGTCGGAGAGGGAACACGCTTCTGAGCGCAACGTTGGGGCATCGAGGAGTCCAAATACATGGTTTGGCTCCTTGTCCACCATCACGAGTCAAGACTCCTGCAGGGCCAGTTCCAAGGGATGGAGTACAAGGCAGAGGCTTGGAACTGGTTAGCTCGTGACCTCACCAGTGCCACAGGTGTTCCTCGGACTGGTGAGCAGGTCCATCACCACCATGCAGACCTGAAGAGATGAAAGCAGGACCGCCTGAACCAATGGATACAGGAGGCCCGTGGGATGCGGGATGCCCCACAACTGAGTATGTAGCCATGGAATGCAGTATGTAAGAATTGATAATGGAGTATGTATAACGGATAGGTATGTCTCAATATCCCTTCATTTACTTTACAGCTGCAGGTGACCATGCTATGAATCAGCAAGCCTATGCTGATAGGCTGCTAAGGCTGCTCCACCAGGCAGGTTAGTGATTATTCTGCATGTATTGTTATATAAAATATGGGAGAGAGCATGAAAGAAAGTGTTGTAGTCCAATAATACAGCCATAAAATTGCCTGAATAAGTCCTCTGCATGTACTGTCAGATAAAAATGTCAGAGAGGCAGAAAAGAGTGTAGAAACCCATTAAGAAAGGTAACATATGTCTGGAATAATATCTCTGCAGGCACTGTCATATAAAATAAGTGAGTGAGCCTGAAAAAGATTGTTCTAACCTATTAATAAAGGTATAATATGTCTTGAACATGTCTGCCATATACACCGTTAAAACAAATAAAGGAGTGAGCCTGTGGAAAAGTGTGTAATGTCATTAATAAAGGTCTAAAACCCAGAGTGTGTCTGTGTCACAGAGTCTGAAATGTTGTTGTACCCTTGCAGTATACAAACAGTACTGTTTGAAAAGGTGCTGGCAACCCAGAGTTGTGCAGTCCCATATAAAGTGGGTGATGGAAGTACTAGTAGCTGTGAAACATATATACAGTCCACAACAGGCAGTTACTGGCTGGCATGAATAAGTAAACCTGGCACATGTGTAGCATGTTATTTTTCCCCAGAAATGTGAGTGTGTGTCAAGAAATGCAGGGTTCTGTACAAATCAGAGTGGAAATGTCATGTGAAAACATCCCAGATATGTAGATAAAGAAATATAAATGCAATCAAGAAATATGTAGCAGTAACATCTGCATCCTGGACAGTTAGTATGTCAGATATAGGTCAGGCATATATTGAACTAGCCAAACCCATTACACAACCTAATGTATGGTGGCAAGTGTAATAATACAGGTAGGGGATATACACTTGCAGTCACTAGGAATGTAGTGTAGACTAAAAGGTCATTATAAGATGTTAACCGAGGTTTTTATACACCCTACTGTATGTGCATAAACCATGCAATTCCACACCTCAATGGGTATGTGTAATCTTAAATATTTGTTGGGACATATGTCCTATTGTTCTATAAATATTTGCATTCACGTTGATGCATGTGCCCTGTTTAAACACCACAATCATGGTGGCCTGTTGCTACCAAACATCCCTGCATGCTGTTGGAATAACCACTGTGGTTCAATATATGCATGTGTTATGCTTGCTGTTCAACTGTTGTACCCTTGGTGTGTTGGGTTAATGGGAATATTATTGCATGCTGTTACAACTAATCTGGAATGCTGTTTTGCTTATGTTGTAATTAAACACACCTAATCACAGAACGTATGGGAAGGCCGGTCCCAGCGGACCCACCTGTCCCTCCTCAGCCAGCGAGTGCACCTGGCACCAGCAGGTCCGGTGCCCAGCCTGGGCTCCCCTCCTCCATTGGTCCTGTGCCACCTTCGGGTGGAAATGCTGCAGGAGATGGGGCTCATCCCCCCCATGCAAGCATGGGTGGAGAAGGGCCACCTGTCACCCTTCAAAGGGTCCAGGCTGTGGTGCGTAGGGAGATCCAGTGTTCAGTCGCTGATCCCCTATGCCAGCTTGAGGTGAGAGTGGCACATCTCACGGGTGAGCCTGCCCATCCTACGCAGCCCTCAGCACAGCCACCCTCGGGGCTGTGAAGGTTCAGTGGTGACTGCCCATGGGTGGGGATCTCAGTTCCACTGTTACCATCTGTGGGCTCATGGGCTTGCGATTTCCAAACATCCGACCCCGTCAATTGTGTTCACCCACCCCATGTGTCATACACCACCCCTGTATGCATCTTGTCTGTCTTGTCTGTTTACCTTCCCAACCTACCTCCCCGGACATACCTACTTCCTCTACCTCACTTCCCACTCTCACCTGAAAAAAAAAAGGGCAATCTGTACCCACAAAAAAATTACGCCCCATACATAGCTGCCCATTTCACACACATGTCCATCGGACAAACATGTAAGCTGATAATTAGAATTGGCAGTACAACATACTTTGTTGTCCTCACCCCTCTCCCAGGGGTGGAAGGTTTCAAATTTCACTCCAAATTCATTGTATATGCACAGCTGTTGCTGTTAAAGAAATGGGCAGCTATGGACCTTCCCTACACCCGTCCTGCACATCCCAAGCTTGTTTACCTACTGTGTGTCCCTCTTTGTGCCCCCTTTTTCACCACTTTCCTATCTCCCCATTTTCTTTTCTTTAAAAGAAATTAGTGCAGGGCTTAGCGACAGTAAGCACTTTTAAGCAGTAGTAAGTAGGTTTAAGCAAATGTGCGCATGTGTGCGCTTAGCTAAGCATCATGCAAACCTGCGCAAACCCACTTACAACTGCTTAAAAGTGCCTTAGTCACTCTATGGCAGGGCCCTTGTTCTGCTCAGCAGCAAAAGAAAATACCTCTGCCAGTCTCGAACCCCAGACCATTGACACAATAGACTGCATGAATTACCACTAAGCCACAGCAGATATACAAATAACTTGGTTCTGAAATAAATATATCATGCATTACAATGAGGGAATGTAAATGAAAATTAGGAATGGTATAACACTAATCCTTTTCTGTGGGTCTTTACCAGCAGTGGTTGTGGAATTGCATGACATGACTGTGAAAGGAGAACCAGCCATCCTAGCAGGGAATAATGTTACAGTAGCACCTTACAAACACCACACAGTATCAGACCAGGATTAATACTGGCCACAGGAATACAGTGCAATAACCACATTTGTATGGCAGTTAATTGTGTAAGTGAGAAAAAGTACATACTCCCATGTATCCTGTGTTAGCATTTGGAGGGGTGCGTACATGTCTACACTGAGATGTGTGTACTGGAAGCAGCAACATTCAGGTTTGAGTACAACATGCATATAACTGGCTACAACCCTAGCATCAGATAAGAGACATATACCAACCTTCAGACTGACACAACGGTGTCCAGAGCAAACAAGCATGGGCCCCACCTTGGAAATCTGAAAGGGCTACGCCTACCTAAACTAGCATTTTATAGCAGTGGGCTGCAATCAAAGTGAGTAATGCAATCACCAAACAGCAGGCTGCATGCAATTACTGAATGGTGGGCAGCAATTGGTGCAGAGGCTGTCACATGCACAAGTGCAGATACCTAGAAAAGCAGGCTGTACCTGCAGTCCACACATGCAATTATATCATTGCAGGTGCTGTGAGATAGAGAGTGAGAGAGAGAGAGAGAGAGAGAGAGACACGGACACAGACACAGACACAACTGAGACAGAGACAGAGACAGAACAGAACAGAGTGAGAAACAGAGACAGAATGTTGAATAGAGGGCGAAACCAAAAAAAACACCAATAAAAAATAAAAACTACAAAACCGTAACACACGGAGCAGGGAAATACTAAGGTAAGGTATGTAACTCACATGTATGTGTTGGCATGTTGTAGATGTTCCTGAAGAGTACTCTACACACTGCAAATCATCCATGTGTGGCAGCAGTATGTATCTATCTGTATCTGCACATGTGCATAGGGCAAGGGACATACTGCAACTGTTAGTGAAGGGTGGACAGATATCTGTCAGTGAAGGTTGATATGTGCATATATCCATGTAGGTCGTAGTGTGTGGCTTAGAAAACAGCATGCAGTGCGCAGGAGCGGCCATAGGTCAACTGGTGCCCTAGGCAAAAGGGCTCCACAGCACCCCCTACCACACTTCCTGGTGCCCCCATCCTTGTCTTACTACACCACATAAATAGTGGAAAAGCACCCCTGCTAGAGCAGCACCCTAGGCCGCCCAGTTGGCCTATGCCTAAGGCCAGCTATGGTAGTGTTGATATATGTCATGTGGTGGTTAAATGCTGTGGGACAGATGTGTCAGATCTGCTGTGTTACAGCCAGTGAGGCCTGCTAATGCAACAAGGGCTGAGGACACCCACATGCATTCTGCACAACACTGTGCAATTTAATCACATACCTGTACATCCCACAACTGTCGCATAAGTGATATCCCCACCATGAAAGGTGGACTGTACATGTGCCTATATGTACATCCATGTGTACAGCAATGGATGTGTACATGTATGTGTATAGATATGCATGTATATAATATATATATATATATATATATATATATATATATATATATATATATATATATATATATATATATATATATATATATATATATATATATATATCTACATATATATATATATATATATATATATATATATATAGAGTGAGAGAGAGAGAGACAGAGAGACACGGGTTCATATGTACCACAACAGGTGTGTGGTGACCAAGGCATGGACTGTAGACAAGTGTTGATACTGCAGTGCCATTCCACCTTCCCAAAACAGTGTACCCATTAACTACCACATAGGTAGAGATGTACCTAACAGTGAAGGTGTGATAAGGGAACATGGGACACAGGTGGACAGTAGCCTCTGCTTTGATGAAGACAGTGCCACACTACACCTGTAATCTGTCTGTGTGGTATGTGTCATGACAACAGGTGTGTCAGCTATGGACGTATAGGGTAGAGTTCCCCTGTACTCATCACAATGCCCTGTGTGGTATGTACTTCACATGACAACTACACCAGGTGAACAGGCCACAGACAGACCCCCCAGAGGGTAATACTGGCTGCAAACAGATGCCCTATGCAGACTGACTCACAAAATCACAAGTACACTGTATTGCATACTGGCCACACAGAGGTGACCTCTGCCAGACATACAGAGGTATGTCACACCCATAGCTGGGTGACAACCACCATGGCAACATATCACAATCCCTCTGGGATAAATGCTCTAGGGCCCTAAACCTTGTCAGCTCACTAAACGGCACATGCTGGAGGGATAGGTTCCCATCTCAGAGATATGCCATACACTGGAATAGACCACATAGCAATAGCAAACAAGGCTCCTCCTTAGCAGTTGTTATAAATACCCCTGATGATTGTGTGGGAGATTGGTAATACACCCCAGGAAACACCTCTGTGGTTCAGGTTGGCAGGGGCAAGTGAAATCAAAGTACATGTGTGTCAAAGGCCAGGGTAGCATATGGCTAGGCTGCCATAGGCCCTAGGGCCAATAGCATATTACCTACCTATGACACTATGCACTCACACATGTACTTAATGCAATAGCTGCTATGTGAGGTTGCATAAGTGTAACGCTGAATGTGTGCAAGGTCTGTAAAGGTGTGATAGCTTAGTGTGATGTTGTATCTGACATGGTAGTGCCTATCCTAGCTGTGAGGACAGCAACTGATGTGTAATGTACTGTTAGGCAGACATAGTAGTACGGCAGATGATGTGACGTAGTTCTCCATTGACGAATGTGGTGTCTCATTGTAGGCTAAAGCAATACATGTATGCTTAGTGAGTGGTACTGCTGGTGAATCCATCACCAATATGAACTGTAGTACTACCTGAAGCTGTAGGCCTAAACAGCACAGTATGGTGTGTGTTCACATTGCTTGGAAACACTGTCATGTGTGTTTCCTGTAGTCTCCACAGAGGACAGAATGCAGACATAAGGGTGTGTAAGTAGTGGCACACAGTACCGTATGGTACACAGGTAATGCTCATCTGTGTTGGCATACAGTGGTGCATTGTATGTTTGCCTGATGTGTGTGTGATTATGCCTGTACAATGGCTGCAATCATATGTGTGTTACAGGGTAAATGTGTGTATCCAGCAACATATATAGTCTGTTACAGCAGTATGCCACCTATAGTAACAACTGGACACATCTGTTAGGCAGGGCTATGGCATCAATGACTAGGGTGGTTGATTGGTACTACTGTACCTGTACTATACATCCATTGCAATGGATGACATCTCTGTTCATGCATCGGTGTGATATACACCCCTGTCTTGAGGTTGTGCAATGTGTCACAAACAGTGTGTTGGGTACTGTTGTATAGTGGTGTGATATATAGAGTCTGCCAGGCAGTGTTAGTTAGTTGTGGCCTGAGAACCAATAAGTGGTATTGAATGTGTGCAACCTCTGACAGCCAATAGGATGGTATATATGGCAGTAAAGTGATATCTGTGGGTAAAGGTGTAAAGTGTGACACAGGACACTCTCACACATATTGTTCATATCTTTTTCATCCAGATGGCCCACCACCGCAACCCAGCATATACAGCGGAGGAGGAAGAGGTGATACGCAACAGCCTTTTGCAGCAGTACACAATGCTCTTCTCCAGAAGCAGCCAGCACCAGCAGGAGCGGACTGCACTGTGGCAGGAACTTGTTAGTCGGGTAAATGACATAGGCATGCATAACTGGACATATGAGCAGGTACGCCATCACTGCAGTGATTTAATTAGACAAGTCCGGTGGCATGCGTCTGATATCCAAAGACAGCAGCTTGCCACAGGTGGAGGGGTGGCCATTCATCCCCCCCTCACCAGAGCGGAGGAGCTGCTCCTAAGCGTGGTGGCTCCTGGACAACAGCTACAACAACCACTGACATGTGTTGTAATGGAGGCCGGAGCCACCCAGCACATCCACCTGGAGCAAGCAGGTAACATGCCCAATCTGTAGACTACAGTTAACTGTATTGTTAGATTATGTGTACATGAGATGTGTACTGTGTGTTTAGCAGTTCAGCTGCCTAGTGTTGTGCAATACGGATAGTTTGAATAATATCCCTACACCTACACCTGTGACTGTTGACTGTTGTTGTACTGCAGTTTAGCATACCCACTGTAGCAATGCCACAGTTGTGGCCACTGATGAACCCTCTCATATTCTCATAGGTCCCTCTGGTGTGACGGCAGGGCAGCCGATCCATGCTGGTGAGTGTGTTATACCTGCAATGTTGGTAATGAAATATGCATGTCATAGGTGAGGTGTAGGCCATGTACACGTAACACACCTACGCATAATGCATGCCGTGCATGTTTGCTGTGAGATGTTGCACAGCTCAGTAATGTCAGTAGCTGCCTCAATGACATGCAATACACAGAGCATGACACACAGTTGTGGCAACCCCATACTGCACATTGGATAGGCATAGTTGCAACACCTGTACACAACATAACACATTGATCACATGCAGTACACAAAGTCATGCTACATATGGTGTAACCACACACCCGCTGTAAGGTCACACGTCAGTATCCCACATGTCATCCACACACACATGACGTACCTCAGGGGTAGAGGCCTATCATGGGGCTGTGCAACACTCTTCAACACATAACACAGTCATGTGAGGCAATGCTCCCTACTGGGCACCTCATACACCCATGTACAAAGTGGCTGTGTAATAGTGAATGTATCCACGGCACTGCATTTCAGGTACAGCATGCTAGGCGGTGGTCTGTCACACAGTAGTAGCCGTGAGTGACCACAAGATGCATGATGATGATGATGGCACATGGTACTACACCCCATCCGGTTACAGTGACCACAGTACTACACATAGCAGTCTTTGCTGTGCACCTCATTGTTCTGTGTGTGCAAACATATGCACCTATACACACCATGCATAGCATGTTGTGTGTGCTTACATATGCTAGTATACACATTCTGCACATCAGTCGCCATCTGTACAAAGAGTCACATATATGTCCTGGAATGCTATTGGGTGTATAGGTCACATGACACACATTGGGTATGTGTGGTGTTTAATGCTGCAGTCGTGTAGCATGCCATGTCATGGCTGGCACTGACATATCTGCAATATGTGCCACACTCACCATAACCACTGTACAATGTCCATGTCGAGCATTGGGATTCCTTCACATCTACATGCACCACTCATCCCATGTCTGTACATTGCATGCATTTGCTACACCTGTGCCCACTATTATGTGCTATGGACACAGACACTGTCATCAGACATGGCAATCTATGTGTCACACAGATAACACATGCAGCCATGGTATGTATACCATTGAGTGATGGTGCACATGACATTGCAGAGCAGATAATACTTGCACAGCAATGTTGTGTCCATGTACACACTCTGTTCCAGGGTGTACCCAATCACTGAACAACTACACACATGCATCAAAGCCATGTATAATGTCATTAGATAGGGCTGTCTACACTTGCACTGCATGGTCTTGAGCAACACATATTCTGCATGCTGACACGTGTGTGGTGACTGTTTGCCTTGTGATACTGTCACCCACCATCACCCACTATTGTGTATGTGTTGGATTGCTGGTGTGTGTGTGTGTATGTGCTGTGGTGAGCAGTGTATTTATGTGCATGTGTGCATGTGTGCATGTGTTCATGTGTTCATGTGTGCATGTGTGCATGTGTGCATGTGTGCATGTGTTCATGTGTTCATGTGTTCATGTGTGCATGTGTGCATGTGTGCATGTGTTCATGTGTGCATGTGTGCATGTGTGCATGTGTGCATGTGTGCTAACATCACGTACAGATTGTAAAGTGTGTTTCCTGTCTTCCTTCCACAGGTGCTGAGTTAGGGGTGGCTGAATGCAGCAGGGAACCTGATGTCACCACCACTGATAGTGGAGATGATGAGACATGTATTGTGGCACAGGAAGGTCTGACAGGGTCTGTCGTTGGTCCACCAATCGACACTACACAGTGGTCAACCCCATCTATGTGCACACTCATACTGCCAATACATCCCTCGTCACCAATGGCCTTAGCTGAGGGACAGCATACAGTTGGCATTGACCAGGAGAGTGTGGTACCTATGGCACGTGCATCCCCTCACAGCAGCCATAGCTGGATTACTGGAATGGTACCACATAGGCGGATGTCCAGGGGTTCTCGGGGGAGCACCACTGGTTGTATTGCCCCTGGCAGACATGCCCCCAGAGGTATTACAACCTCCAGTATGTTCCGGGCTGTAATGCAGGCACAGGCACGTATGGAACAGTACACCCGACAGGGACTAAGGGCGCAGAGGGCCCATTACACTGCTATCAATGACAGCATCCGTGACCTTGCCGGTGCCATCCGGAATTACACCGAGGTCATTGATAGCCATTGGAGGGAGACATTAGATGTCCTCCACGATGTGTTAGCCATGAGCCAGGACCATGCGGGATGGATGAGAAGCCGACATGGATGCATGCCAGCAACAGCATCAGCTGGCAGTCATCGCGGACGGACCATGGATCACAGCCGCTCCCGTAGTGGCAGTACCAGCCCTAGCAATGCTGGGGCTGGCCTGTCCATTGACCATCCTACTAGACCACGTGCACGTGGCACTGGCCAGTCCCAGCAGGGACATGGGTCCAGTCATCATACCTCTGCCTCTGATGACAGCACCCAGTCAGGGTTGGTACCCGATACTGCCCGTAGCACCCCTGCTAGGCACAGGTACTGTGTCCATGGCTGGAGACAGTGATCTGTATGGCCTAGCAGGTACAGTCTGTGGCTGTCCCACAACCACCCGTATATGGCAGCCACATGGTGGAGTTGTGTGCATGCAGACACACACACATTTACCATACAACTAGGGCTCACACATACACACACACATTACATCAACATTGGCCCATGCAGTACTGTTGTCCCTCACACACACACACACACACACACACACACACACACACACACACACACACACACACACACACACACACACACACACAGACATGCCGATTGGATGGGTCAATGTCGGGCTCTGGCAAACCTACAACACACCCTGTGCATATGATGACACCTGTGCCACCTCCTGTCATCTGTAACATTGATGCAGGAACAGGCTAACATGGTTCTGATGCACAGGGTGACATTATAGCAGTGTAGCAATAGTAGCAAGTTGACAACAGGAAAGTGTAATGATATCCTTGTAGGTATACCTGAGCAGGCATTATGCATCACAGCTGTGATAGTCATTGTAGCATTGTTTACACCAGTGTTAGTCCTGAGTATGTAATGTCCACCCATGTGCCACTTGGCTGAAGTGTACAGTGTTGCCAGCATGTGTTAGTGAGTGGACAGTACGTGTGTGATGTGTGCATTACAAATTAGCGGGTGTACATCTGTGAACATGGTGTGTGCACACTGTCTGCATGTACGTGCATAGTGGACACGTGGGATGTGCGACTTACCCTGTTCTACACATTGTTAACATATCATGGTATCTTTCGATGGCCAGTATGCATTCTACTACAGATATGTACTAACATGGGTACACATGTGTGTATGACATGGGTTGGCACTATGCTGTGGGTGATACTGTTGATATCTGTCAATGATCTGCAGTCTGGTAGTATACACCATCTCAACAGCATGACTATAACCAATCATTAGATGATGTCCTGACAAATGACTCACAGTTGTAGGGAACTCAGTAACAGTTGGATCCTCCCAGTACTATACAATAACAGTAACCAGTGGTATTGACCACCACACATTCCTGGGACCACACCTGTGTGGCATATAGCCCTCTTAGGTACATGCAAATACACTAGGGATATGTCCATCAACATCTGGAAATGCATGCATTGGCCTACACTGCATTCCCTGGATGGGACGCATATCCTACACAAGGGTATCATACAGACAGATACCTGTTGTCCAATACATGCTGTATAGCAGTAAGCCATCTATGGCATATTCATCCACATTTACTATACATACTATCCCGACAGTACCACATAGGTGGTAGCCCTCAACATGTATGTTGGGTACCAATGTGTACAGACAGACACGTGTTATGTCATCTGTCCCTTGGTATCCACATATCCATAGGTATTGTGGGGTCCCTCGGTGTTTCACATAACACATTAGGGGCCTGCATGCATATCCACAGGGCTGGTGTACACCTATAATGACTGTCCATTATTGCCAGTCGTTGTTGTGTATGAACATGTCTGACATATACGCCGGCAATTACCCTCACTCACAGTACTCTATAGTACCTGTCATGGGTGTGTGTGGCAGAGATGTCCTTGGCCACGGATCACTACATTGGCCGGGCTTGACACAGACATACATATGTGACCTATGATTTGTGAAGCAGCGGCACAATCTGTCGAAGGTTACAAATGTATTCATGTCGTATGCAGGCTTCACACCTATGTACTGATTGAGGTCACATGTACACATATTTATTTGACATGCAGATACCTGATGTGTGCAATGCACATACTGTTTGAAACATTTGTCATACCGTAGTAAAAGCAAAAACCACACTGAATTGCCCACCTGTGGCACACACACACACTTGGCGTTTGCAGGACTCAAACCCCTACCTATCTATGTGATGATACTAGAGAGATACGCATTAACATGGCATGCTATATGCATTACTGAGTGGTTTATGTTCTCCTTGAATATTTGTAGGAAACTGACACAGACTTTCCAACGAGGGATGTACCTCTTTTAATGTGTTTTCCCAGTCTCCAAAAAGGCTACTCTTCTCAAAGGAAACCACACACACACATACACACTTGGTGTTTGCAGGACTCAAACCCCTACCTAACTATGTTATGATACTAGAGATATGCATTAACATGGCACACTATATGCATTACTGGGTGGTTTATGTTCTCCTTGAATATTTGTAGGATGCTGACATCATCAGACTTTCCAAAGAGGGATGTACCTCTTTTAATGTGTTTTCCCAGTCTCCAAAAAGGCTACTCCTCTCAAAGGAAACTACATACACCCCCCCACCACACATACTTGGCATTTGCTGGACTCAAGTCCCTACTGAACTATGTCATGATACTAGAGAGATAGGCATTAACACGGCGTGCTATATGCTTTACTGGGTGATTTCTGTTCTCCTGGTATATTTGTAGGATGATGACATCATCAGACTGGACATGGTAATGTGTGTACACATTGTTTTGCAATCCCAGGAATGATCCATGTAGGTTGGCAGGTATCAACAGCTTGTACAGGACCCCATGAGTCTCACCTTGTGTGATCTATCTGTGGACACATTGACATCCCTCCATATGTCAACACATATCTATGCACAGATTGTTGATTTTGTGGATATGACATGTGTCTGTGATGTTGATGAAGAGCTGTTCAAAGTCTATGTGGGACATGTGTAGCTCTGTTCCATGATGTATGTCCTGGGTGGCTGCCTTGCAGATGGTGTAGCATGCTTGGGAACCATGATCTGCACATGAACATACCACAGTTGGTAGGGTTGTGTGTTTGTCGGTTTCCAATAGCTCTGTTTATCACGTCTGCCATGATGCACTCCATGGCCTTGCAGATCAGACTTTATAGGCTTACTGGACTATACTTCCCATGGTGTGTTGTGCACCCACACATGTGGGGAGTGCCTTATGTTGCTGTAACACATTTGACGGTTCCAGGTCCTGTGGAGTGGGTGAGGCTCAACAGACTGTTCAGGTGCAGGGTCTGTTTGTTCTGTAGTGCATGCATGACACATATTGGGAAACAATGTAATCCAATTGCTGCCATGCTTTTGGCTTTGGGGGGAGCTGTTCAGCCATTCTACATGTGATATCTCCTGGTATGATGTCAGGGACTATCATCTGTGGGAGGTGGGTATGTATACATGGGCCTGTCTGATAGGATGTTGGCAATGTCAGTAAGGTACAGTTGTCCCTGACTCAGCACATATATGTGTGTACATTACTATTTATTACATAGCTGAAGGACATGTCATGATTCTCAGTCTGGACTCCTTCTCAGCCACTCTTTACAAAACACCAACAAACCTGAGCACTAATCCCGGTTATACTCTTTTACACACTTAACACCCTACTGATCCTTTGTGCTCAGGCTACAGAGTATGTCATCATAATACACTGGCATGTCCAGGGGTCGGTTTAATGTGTACTCTCCAGTCCAGCTAGTGAATATTGTGGTTATGACACAATGTCACATCTGCCTCATGTACACAGATGACCCTCTCCTCCTCACATCACACTCACATATATGTGGGAGATGTAACAATATTGACATACAGGACACTGAGCTCTCTCGACCCATGACTGGCATAGTCTATCAGGTGGTGAGGGTGACCACACACACCACATATCAGTCTCACATACACCGATAGTGACAGCACACAAACCACATTATCACACATACACATATTCAGAGGCTCTACATACACTCTGCCTAAGCAGCAGAGACCTCCACAGCAGACACACATACAACTGCTACCCCACTACAATGCCCACATGTCACACAGTTCACAATGTCAGTGTGCCACACAGTCACTGCCCTTTGGGCTAAACAACACACCTGATACACTTGTTATAGGTGACACTTAATGTCAAACACACTGTCGTCCCACTCACCAGGCCAAACAAGGGAATAGTCACTTTGAGCTGTCTCTCAGGTGCCAGGATCTGCCACATAACACATGCACTCAGGTCACTCCAAAGCAAGTCCAGGACTGGCTCCATCATTGTCCAAGCTGGTGCGTACAACCTCAGATGTTCCTCCCTGGACCACATGACATGAAACATAGAGGAACTCTGTGATCATGTAGCCCAGCCCAGTATTACCCTGACCTTGTCTAGCATCTTACACTCACCAAGTATGATGTCACAGTATACCAACACACTGATCACGTTTAACAGTTGGCTAACATATTGGTGTTATTCAAAGGGGATACAGTGTCTGTCACCCTGGGGTGACATGCTCGACATGCCACGTAGCTTCCCTATGGACAGCTTGCACCTGTCACCCTTGGACCTTTGAATACTGGCTAGGGTACTTGCTGCCACCATAGTGCCTTATTTAAGCGGGGCTCAAAGGACAGAACCACCTCCATAGACATTACAGAGTACATGACACTGAGGGTAATGCTGCTCAACACCAGATGTATTACCCTCAAATTGTGCCCACTCAGGGATCTCCTCAGTATGGAGGATAGCAATATCTGTGCACTAACAGACACATGGTTCAGGCTCCCACATGCACACCAGCACTACCAGGTTGTATTTCGTACCATGCTTTCTGACCACATAACTCGGAATGGCCAACACAATTAGGGGGTGTATCCATATACATCACAGATACACATACCTCCGGGTTGGTAGCACTGCACAAAGCATCACAGACCATACATATGCACCTAACATTGTGCAAATCGGCCTTTTGGTTTGTTGCCTGCTACAGACCACACTCCCCAACTCAGCAACCCCACTCAGCTTTCCTGGGAACATTGGACAATATGAAGGTCTCCCCAAACACCATTATATTGGGTGACGTCAAATACCCACACATTGACTGTGGATAGTACTCAGGCCACAACACCCTCGACCAACAGTTGCTACTATTTCTACACTCATATGCTATGGCACAACCGGTCACCA